>NC_052513.1:30154731-30172231 GCF_014356525.2 Nilaparvata lugens | reverse complement strand
CAAACAATAACATCAATACATATTGAGTCACAGGTTTAGACTTAAGCTGCGTTTACACCGGAGTTAATAACACGAGTTATTAACAAAAAGTTATTAACTTGACTGAATCGTCAAAAATTTCTCTTGACAAAACTCATGTTTCTAACAGAAAATTCTTTGTTATTAACAATATCTTGTTATCAATATAATTGACTTTCATATGATTTCATTTAACGAGACTATTCATATGATATAACAGCCGGAATAAAAAGCAAAAAATTGTCTTCAAATTTGAATTGAAACATGTGTGTGATCATTAACATAATAATCTTCATCCGATCCAATGTAAATAAATTATAATGCGTTTATACCAGAGTTTAAAACAAAAGTTTTCAACATAAGTTGATAACATTTCCTTTTGGCTGCTAGTTTTGTTATCAACAAAAGTTAATAACTTTGTCACGTGTTTTGTCTGCAGCTGTAGTTATTAGGGAACAGATGTAGTTGTAGGGTAGGGATGCTGGGCGAGGGGGTTGCGCGGAAGATAGTAACCTGTTATTAACAAAAGTTACCGACTCTCGATGGATAACATAAGTCTTGTTAATAAAAAGGGATTTTCTGTTGAAAACACGAGTTATCAACTTTTTTCAAGATAAATTTTTGTCGATTCAGTCGAGTTGACAACTTTTTATTAATAACTCATGTTATCAACTCCGGTGTAAACGCAACTCAACATGATGCTATTAACTTTTGTAATTAACATCAGTTGATAACAAAAATGTAAAGAACTTGTGTTCTAACTCCGGTGTAAACGCAGCTTTATTCATCCAAAACAAAATAAATTTCACCTTAAAATCTATAAACAATAAACTCTGCTACTGAGTAATAGACTTTTTCAGTCAACATTGACAATAGTTTTTTAAACAGCTGGAATGATTCTTTTTTACGGATGGTCTCGGGTAACTTATTATACAATCTTATTCCTGAATAAAAAGGTTTTTTTCGTAGGAGGCATGTCTGTGAATTGGATATGATAGCAAGTTCAGATTACGCGTAGAGTAGTTATGTCTGTCTGTGCAAAAATGAAATTTATGGATATTACTCTTTATAAAAATTAATATATGCTATATATATAGATGGCAGGCAGAGTGAGGATCTTCGAGTGCCAGAAAATAGATTTACATGTATCTCTAGCTCTTAGCCCAAAAATTACTCTGATGATCTTTTTTTGAATTAAAAATATTTCATGTCAGTCGAACTTCCCCAGAAAATATTTCCGTAACACAGATGAGAATGGACGTAAGTTAGGCATAATATATGGTGATAATGATAAGTGTATTCCTATCAACAGATTGAGATAGCTTGAGAATAACATAGGACAGTAATATGCACGATTTAACTTTGTCGTGAGGTTATTTATGTGTTCTTTCCAATTCAGACCCTCATCTATTGTTATTAAGTATATCTTTTGATATACAGAGTATTTCTCAAAATTTGAAGACCAGATATTCTACATGAAGTCTGCAATAAAAAAAAGTTCAGTGAAATGTTGTTATATCGACCTTAGTTTTCAAGAGATATCGACTTTTCGATATCTTTTGAAAAACGTCAATGACTAGAAAACCATTAGGCAAAATCTAATTTCTAAGGATATGGTTGGAAAGAGGAAGAAATTTCCAATAAGATTCATATAACTCGTTCTTTTGTTTAACGTTTTTTGAAATTTTTACGTCTATGAATAACACAACAGATACAATCCAGGTCAAACAACAGGCATTCGCCCAAAACCGATTTTAACTTTAATTTAAAACAGTCTAGTGGTTATTTAGAGTTTAGAGTTTATAATTACACACAATTTGAAGTCAATAATAATATCAACAATATTAATTTATTGTTGAATCTTGTTAATAATATTCTCGATTTTATCTTAAATATATTATCTTCATCAAAAATATACCTTTTCATTATCAAAAATAATAAATTTCCATAACTGAGTTGGAATACAGTGGAACTTGGTTAAAACGTCATTTAAGGGACCACACTTTTAATGACGCTATATCAGTGGGACACAATAAAAGATGTTTTAAAATATTATTTTTAAGCTGAGGAAAAATTAAGAAACTAAGTTTTTCTATGGAAAACACACTTTTAAAAAGGTAATTTAGTAAATACATACTTTGAAATATATAATATGTATAACTGAATCTTATCTAAAAACTTTCTCCGTCTGGCTACGTTGTCTTCTCATTTCTTGGCCTGATTTTCTTGACGCTATATATTAGTTTTTGTAATTAACTGACGATAAATCCGTCGTTTTCATAATGTAAATTACTTATAGTTTGGCGGAAGCTATATGACGTTATATCCAAGGCCGCAATAACCGAGTTACACTGTAGTTCATGCAAAATACTATGGTAATCCTTACCATACCGAAATTCTGCCCTCAAAGACATGTCTTGAGCTTGGGGTAAAGGTATAAGTTTTTAGTGCCCAAGTCAGGTTTGTATGATGGGTGATCTAAATGATGCAATTTGATTTGCTGGATGCATCAGCACTGTGCGGTCGAGTTATCATGGATCAAACGATACCAGAAGTCATTTCAACCGACTTCTTCAATTCTCCGACACTTTTCACGCACAATGTCATCACTCATAATGTTTCCTGCGTAAACTTGAATAATTCATCTTTATGCTGAACTATTGCTTTTTGCTCGCAATAACTAATAACACTGTGCACTTGGCAAGAGTAGCTGAATTCATGCTTCTTCAAATGAGCGGGTCTTTTTATGGGGTCTATATCTATAACTCGACAACAATATAATTGAAGATCTGGCCGCGCCGATCACCGATCACTCATGGTGTTTGGTGAAGATGATAACCTGTTCAGCTCTGTTTAAATCACCCCTTTACCGCTTGTCTGTGATATGTGATCGGAGATCGAAAAATACATGACCCTCTTATTAATTCTCCCATAATCAGTCCCAATTCATTTATCTCACATTTAACGGAATAATTGAATCATACAAATTTTACCACGTTCATTTCATGATTTTTTTAAACAGATCTATTCAAGATGAGCTCACAGAATGAACCAAAAACCAAATTTGCACAACCATCTCCTTTTGAAAAGCAATATGGCGACAAATATGAACTGCATAAATATCAATATATTTTTCATATGAATTTGAATTATATGAAGATTGCAATCTATATTATCCTTAACTGTTACAATTCAAAGTGTCGTTATTCTGTTTATTGTCTAACCTGAAAATTATTCAATCTCAATAGAATTATGAATGTTGTCTCAATACATTATCGACACTCAAAAACTGATAACTGCATGCAAACATTGATTATTGAACTGATTTTATTGGCAGCATATTAAATATCATTACGAATGCCTCCTCTCAAAACAAGAAGTTTTGGATTTGTGTTTGGAAGAGTACTTAATTTTTTATTGCGCTATGAAAAGAAAATTCCAATAATTAATTTAACGTAATATTTTGTTTTCTTATTGAAATTCCGCTTTGTTTTACTTTTATTTGTGAAATATAAAATTTGAAACTCCTTAAATTGAAACTTAACAAATTAGCTCTTAATAAACAAATTTAAATAACATTAGAACATATATGAACCTTTATAATGATTTGACAGTGTGGATAGTATTTGCCATTTCGGTGATAACTGTTCACACACAAATCAGGCAACCGATGTCCCAACAGGCGTTTATTGACGAACTTTTGTCACTTGCAGTAACTCGCAGCCAGAAGATCTCAGACGAGGTGGCTCGCGAGGACTATCTGCGCGCTAAAAAGAAACTGAAGGACGATGTGGATGGGGCAGGTGGAAGCTCTACAGCTGCAGGAGCTGACTGCGGTCTACCGCCTGCGGCTTCTTGCGGAAGGTTCGTCGTTAAGCGCAAGTCGCGCCCCCAGGAGCCTCCGTCGCTGCCCTTCACCTGTTCCCTGTGACTACTGGCCGAGCCTTGGTCCTCGCATCTCATTGGCTCACCTCGCGCATGCGCATCACTCACCTTCCCCCACCACCACTACCGTCACCACCCCTCCTCCTCCCTACTCGATGTGTTCCTGCCCCCCAGCCATAGTTGTAGTTGTGTTGTCGTTGTCGTAATCACTTGGTGTTGTATTTATCTTACTTTTTTCATCGTTCTAACCTCAATTCTCAGACACTTGTCTGCTATTAATCACTATTCTGATAGCACTACTAGTAGTTGTAGTAGTATCGTCTTGCAACGCTCCCTAGTGTCGTTATAGGAGTTCATTACACTCAGATAATTTTTTTGCCGTTATTTTTATTGTATTATTATGATTATTGTAATCATTATTATTATCAAATGGTGGCGAGCGCCGAAATGATAAAGGTATAATCTGTTTTGTACTCCCAACTCTGGATTTAGATATAGGAGCCTGCTCTATAGACATTTATAAAACTTGTAAACGGGGACAGCTCACAGCTCACTATAAGCTGTGTTCAAATAATTAGTGTTATTCAATTTCATTAGTGAAATTATTAGTCTAAATAAAATGAGTTGAGACTTGAGCTTCCAGCCGATCAAATATTGACATTATTTAATATTTGACTAAATACAGAGTGTATTTAAACGTTTATTTAACCAATGAGTTTATCAAACCTGAACTTTATTTCTGGTAGTGACTTTTGGGCCACTCTGTATATTCAATGTGGCTAAAATGCTGGTGTTAGCCAATGCAGTATTGCCAAATACAATACATTCAGCCATGAAGGTTTGGATGAAAAAGTCTCAATTTCACACAATCTGGCAACGCCGCTTGAATTTTGGTTCTCTGAAAACTCAATATCAAACAGATTTTATTCAGAGAATAGGCAAGCATAGCATGGCATGTCAAGTGTGTGGGATCTCGAAGTCAGCTGTTCCTTATCAAAACATTCCAACATTTTCATTAATGGTTGAGTTCAAAGCCACTGATCGGTGAGTGAACGTGGTTCTGAACAAACCACTGTTTTGTCGTTGAACGATGCATAGACTCACATGCAGCGCTAGATTATTTGGAATTGGAATCGGCCATTAAGGGGACAGCCTGGAAGATTATTACATACTAAAGATCTTGAAGATTTTTGTGATCTATAATATTACAAAAAATATATATTATATAATATCAGGCGCTAAAATACCTCAATGGAACCTTTAATTTCAAGTAAGAGCTAGCATTGGGAAGGCATAGGTATTGTGAGTTTATACCTCTTCAAGGTCTTTGGTCTAACTGATAAGAAAAAAAATACGTCATATCCGGTTCGTTCACTGATCAGTTAATCGTACTTTTCCACCGATGGAAAAGAACGTAAATAGAGTAGCTGAACGTAAACAGACATGGCAAAGCATTTAAAACTACTCCAATTACCTGATGGTTTTCCATTTTAATTGATTACAATGAAATAGGTTAAGTTCTAGTTTTGTTTACAAAATATGATCAACAGGGGAACATCATCTGTCAGTTATGACTCATGAGCAACCGTTCAGCCACAGAATACACACAAAATGGAAGGTATCAATCTAACCAAGATTTGAGTGCACCAAGACCACGGCACCTGACTGCATCATCTTGTTAGAAATCAAAACTGCTGCTGTATTACAATGCTACACTTTCTTTCGAGATGGCGGATTATGGCGTCAAGATACTAGCCGACTTTTCATTCTGTGGTTCATCTGTGATCACTAATCTGTGATCAGGTTTTTTACTGAACGTAAAAAAAATCCCGATGGAATTGATCAGTGGCTTTGAACTCAACCATTCAATAACCGGCCTTGGGCCGGTTGCAGACCAACTATCGCATGTTTAGATGTGGCAGCGATTATTTTGCTTCTGTAGTACCACAAACGCAGCGCATGTACGGAATGCATTGGCAGGCATGGCAGCCTCCACCAGGATGATTAACCTTGGATGACTTCAAATTGTTGTGAAACTCGTGATTTCTTGATCGAATCTAGGATGAAGTTCATAGAAAAACTTTTGAATTGTATGCAATTTCAAGAAAATGGTTTGGCTTATTCTCAGCGCAATGTTCTTACTAGTCATAAACCAAATTATGAAAATTCGTTTAAATATTTTAATATACTCTACCATATGAAGAAAATAAGAACATAGTTCTTATATTTAAAAAAATAATAGAAAGGAAAATAAAAATCTCAGTACCCTTTTTGAATAATTTAATCACAACATGTTTCGGACATTGATGCCATTTTCAAGTGATATTTTCACTTACATTTTCTTATATTTATTTCATGATCAAAAAAGAGTTTGGGGTACTCAACAGATTTTGACCTTTATCGTATTTACTCTGAGAGTTGGCTTTTATTCAAAATGTGTTTTTATTAGTCTGATAGAAATTTACTTATTAACTTGTTCAAAGAGTATTTTATCAAAGCTTGTTTATTCTGAGAGCATATTAAATAATAGACTCATATTTTATTAATGGAATTGAGGATCATCAAAAGATTATCCATTAAGAAAGAGATTGTAATCTCTCTTGAAGTGTACCAAAGTCGTTCTTATTTTGGTATTCAATTAATTTCGATTAAAATTTATTCAAATTGAATTTTGTGATGCCACCACTTAGAATTTCGATGTAATATAATAGTTTTTTTTTATTAAAGTCATTATTATTGGTAAGGATAATGTTTCTAGAAAAGTGTGTAGATAGCTGTTATCCAATCAACTGTTGATTTTTGGAAATTTTCCTAATTTGAAAAACTTGACAAAATGTTATCAACTTAATCAGCAGTTGATACAGATTGAAACAGTTATGCTTTTAATGGCTTTTTTCAATATTGGCGATTTCAAAAAATAAAGCTCACTCTCACAGTAGATGAACTTGGTGCTTGTTACTGTATGTGTTGTGATATAAGGCTTTATGACCGGGTTTTGGTGGTTTGAAAAGGTTTTTAGATTTGATGTTACGTGTTTGGTTCTTGATGTTGCTTGAAGGGTAACTATACTTATGGTTTAACCACTGGAGTTTCCTTGAATTTTCTGAAGTAAATCTCGTTGTTATTTCCTCTATAACTCCAGACTGCTTTGTAGTGAGAAGCTTGTGATTTGATGTAATCTTATTTGAAATTAAATCATGATAATCATCATTCGAGACTTTGTATTTAATTTTTTTCAGATTCACATCCATATGACATCAGTCCAATTATTTTTATATATTTTATTTTTTCTGTTGTCTGATTCATGAAACTTTATTTTTCTTTGAATAATAAATTCAATTATTTTTAGTCTAGGAGTACTATAAGAAGAAATTTGTTTAAAAATTGAATAAATAACCGATTTCAGATATCCAAACATATTCCGTACCAGATCAATTTCACCAGAGCTTGGTCATAAGAGTCATTTAGTCTTATAGTTTAACTGTTAAAAGTCTGATCTATTATTATTATTATTTGTTATATTCATTTTAATATTAATTGACCATTACTATGTATGTGTATTTTGAAAGTAAGTACTCTGCTATTGAATGTACAAATTATCGTTGAAATAATTTTCTAAGCTTCATTGGAAACCAGAATCAATTCTTAAAAGCATTTAAGAAAAACAATTGTTATGATTACCATGTATTGTAGACATCTCATGTCGAATTTAAGACACTTTTCTATACATCTATATGATCTGTTTTGATTTATAAATATTTGCGATAAATTAAAGCCATTTTTGAATAATACTCTTTGGAGAGTGAAGACTTGTAAAATGAGATTCAGTTTCCGTTTAGTGTGGGGGCACTTCAGTCAGTCAGCTCCTGTTCTGCAGCATTTGTTTGTTGAATAGGTCCCATCTTCTTGCTGAATGTTTTATTGGAGCCTTGGTTTTTAGCAACTTCAATTAATCAAAGCTTCTTATACCTTACTTAAAAATTTGAAATGGCCTACTAAATTGTTAAAATCACTGACTCAATTTTACTGAAAATGTAATTTGAAATCCGGAATCACTGACTTTATTGTAATGAAAATGTAATTTGAAATCCAGAAACAGAATTTCCATTCGTCAATATTTAATTTCTTCAACTGTACTATCCATGGATTACTTATTTTCGTAAAACAAAATCAATACAATCCTAATGAAAGATTTATTTTACTTCTCCATTTCCCTAATACTTGATCAATAATTCTGATTAGACAGAATGCGAATTCAAACCATAGATACGAAAAATGGATGAATGAGCTTTGCTATATTTACTCATTACCTGAGTATACATTAACTAATTATAATTACAATAAATACAATTGAATTTTTTAATTGAGTTTGATGAAATTGGTTTTTATCTTTATTGAGTGATTACAAATTTACAAACCATTGATTTTCAACAAAATTCAAACAAGAAATGTTTTAGTGAAGTGTAATTTATATGGCTACAGTTCTTCCCTTTCTACTATACCTATATCCAACTATATAATTATGTCTATTACAAAGTACTAGAATTACCAACAATTTTGTAATATTCAAGGAAATCTAAAACTTGGTTGACAGAAAACTTTTATTTTACATGAAAACTTTGGAATTGCTGTTCTGAAGTGTTCAATCTGATCTCAATTCTGGTAATTGATGAGTAAACCATTATTATCTGAGTGTATTGAACAACTGTGATACTATTTAATCCATCTAGGAGTGTCATGACTGCTTTGTTTAATTTTTGCAATTATGTATTCATGAGTATATATTTTTATTATTTAACATTAACCTTCTTTAATTATAGTTCTAGTTCTAACAAGATCCTGATCTATTCAAGAAATTTGTTATTTTATTTTGAGTTTTATTTTATAGTTTAGTGTGTATGATCGATGATCATTTTGTATGTTTGTATTATTTTATTTCAAGTCGACTGCTGGAGCCTAGTTTAGTATACTTGTCTGTTTATAATTTATGCGGAAGCTAATCAATATTTCTTCACTCGTAGTAAGTAAATAATTATGATGTTTACCTCTTTTTTATAAATATGATTGCAATATATTAATTGGTGTTAATTGATATCACATCATTGGTTTATCATTTACTTTGGAACGTGGGATTTTTGTACGTGTTTGACATCATCAATTATATATTATCACAATATTATTGCACCAATGAATTTGAATGTCGTATTCATACAACTTGTAAAATATCAATTACCATTTAAACAACGCATTTTGATTTGTAAAATATTAATTACAATTTCAAACTTGTCAAATTTAAATTACTCTTGAGCTGGGTATTCTTGATAGAGGATACTCTTATATTATTCAACTATTCAAAGACAATAAAATGTTCAATAATTTAAAATTATTTTTAGATATACCTATCCAAACAACTGTAGCTGAGCAATAAACTATAACTCTATTTGCTCTATATATAGCTGCAATCCATTTAATGCTGCTTTAGCACTTTCCAATCAATTTCAGTTCTGCTGACAGAAACCATGCTAACACTACACTGAGCTCCACTTATTTATATAAAACAGTTTTCAAAATACAAGGGTACTTTGGAATTATTTTTTATCTTATTATAAATTATTCATATATTATTCGGATATCACTCATATATTAACTGTCTCTTGATTTTTATACTCTCAAATTGTTTGCAATTTGCTCATGCTTACGTATCACCTCTCATTAAGAATGGCATTGTACTTAATAATGTATTCATTCAAGTTAATGGTGAAATTCTAATAATAGTTTTCTGAAATTGATATTTTAAAGTTGTTTGCACTGCATCATAATTCATTCATTAATCTATACGATGATGTATCATAAATCACAATCAAAACTAATTCCAATATCTTCGCTGGTTCCGACTTCAGTTTTTTTTTGTAATGTTTGAATGCTTTAAGCTATATAATGAAATATCCGGTTGTTAGGAAATTAGGTATTGTATTCGGTTATGGAATTGTTGGATATTTCTCTAATGTTAAATACTTTCCGTAAAATTTCCTGTCTCATATTATTGTAATTATTGCAAGTTTATTGATACGCCTGTTTTGGTACCGGCCGCGTAGGTCTATATGTTTGTAATATTGTCTTGTAACCTCCCTAAATGTAACCTCCCCCCTCCAAACTCCACCCATTGTCAAACTAAACCATATTTAAAATATTGTCTGTCCAGAGAAAAATTGTGTTTTGCTAGATAAGCATTACTAACATAACGTTCAGAGAATATAAAATTTATTGATGTGATTGAAATTGTTCCTTATTTAATCCTGTTTGTCTAAACTTGACACTGGCGACAGAGCATTTTTATGGCGCATGCGCTTTGTAATGAATCGTAGTTTGAATATTCGTAGTTGTCGGAACATGAAAAGTTGTATTTGTCTAGACCGATTCGTAGTTGTCTACAGCGCGAATTCGAGCGAGACTACTACACCTCAGGATTCTGCATTCAAAATTAAATTTAAACCAATGCACTAATGTGTGTGTAGGACATTCCTATTGCTTTCTCTCTTAAATTAATGGGTCTCACAATTTGAATAGGCTAATAATAATTATTGTAGCTGATAAACCACAGTAGATTATATAAATTTCTGATTAAAAAAATGCTTACAAGGTTAAATAAATTCTAAATGAAAGAAATTGGAGATTAAAGAAATGTTAACGAAGATAAATTAATATTTTCCACAACTAAAATAGTTGTTGAGTTATCTTTAACTGTCGCCAGTGTCAAATCTGTTATCTGTCTGTCGCCATTGTCAAGTCTCTAGCACAAAGTAAAAGATATTCCTTCTCTGTGGCTTTATAGCCGCGCGGCTCAAATCGCTAAAGGGGCGCTTACATTGGTCAGGTTTTCTGGAATTGAAAATTTATTTGCAAATTTAAAAGAACAGAAACTTGAATCCACTATATCAATGTAGACTCTTTTTCAGGTTTTATTGAATCAAGATTAATTTCAAGTACCTATAATATTATGTTGAACATTTTTGACTCTTGGATTAACTTGAAGTTGCAATCCAATTTAAGCTAAAACTGGGAAAATTGGATGAAATTAGTTTTTAGTCAATGTGGAATGTAGGTATAAAAACAACTAAATCAAAAGTATGATCATAATATATAAAATGTGAGAAAAAAAACTTTGAGATCAATAGAATGAAAACTTTACTCCAATTTGTTAGAATTTCACATAGGTGCCATTCCTTAGTGCCGGTTGTACAAAAGCCGGTTAGATTTTAACCGTGATTAATTTCACGAAAACCAGTCAGAGAATGCCTTTTAAAAAGATTGCTTCAGGCAACCGGCACTGGCGGCTAAAGGCAGAAAGCTCGAGACGCAACACTGCAGCTGTCACGGCTAGAGCACATAACCTATAAATTCATTAGATTCGATGACTTATTGAATTTTTAGGGTGTCTAAGCTCTATGGCCTCAGATGAATTACAATTGTTGGCTAATTTATTGCTTATACGATCCATAGCAAATGAATCATCGAATCTAATGAATTAATAGGTTATGTGCTACATATAGTCCAGTCACTGTATACATTCGTGCTTGCAATTAAGGCTTAACTCACACTTACGCGACTCAGGTCGAGAAGAGACTCGACTATAGTCGATTGCATTTATGTTTTCAAAGGGTGACAGTCGCGCAGACTAGAATCGACTGGTCATTTGGTAACTAATGGTCTCGACTAGAGTCGAGTCTCTTCTTGAGTTGAGCCTTATATAATAACATTGTAGTTATGATTTTTCAATATATTATTTGGATATATGAGAGAAGTCCATAACCAATTTCTTCATGCAAAATTTCCTTGTGCTAGATACAGAATGGCCCGAAAACCTCGTATTTTCGGCTCATTTTCCAGTTTTCAGCTATTTCTGCCAAATCTAGTGATCGGACAAAAAAAAATTGCTCTTGCCTTTTTTTTAGATTATAAAATTCAGCATAAAATGAGAACTCTCTATCTCCAAAACTGAGTTATGATTTTTCAAAAATGAGTGAAATTTGAAGAAAAATAAATTTTGATGAATTTTAGTTTTTGATCAACAATATCTTCCGATGGTTACAATTAAGTTGTATAATTCAAAATCCCTCTGGGCGTATTTTTGTGCTCTACAATCAAAGATCAGGTAGGGCGCTCTATATCTCGTAGATTTTCAGGTACATATGACAAGAATGCTCCTTGTATTGTGAAAAACACCTAATTTTCAGCTTCAACCATCATCACCAACTACATTGTCCTCACTCACATTGACATTGTCCTCGCACAATGACATAAGTTCATGAGATTATGTTCCATGAGAATCACCCGTTAGATGCACTTCATTTCAGTATTTCCTAGTGGAGAGGCGCGCTTAAGGACACCTCAAGGATCAAAATTTCAAACACATAACTTATAACCGACACAATGCTCGGATCTCATCGTACTACACTTCATTCTTCTCAGCTCGTCGAGGCGGTCCAAAATCATGCATCAAAAGTCAAATTTGGTCGAAAAAGTCCATAACCAATTTCTTTATGCAAAATTTCCTTGTGCTAGATACAGAATGGTCCGAAAACCTCGTATTTTCGGCTCATTTTCCAGTTTTCAGCTATTTCTGCCAAAAATTTCAATTTTTCATGATTTTCATGATGGTGTTACATCACGGATTTTCGAGAAAATAAAAAATTTCAATTTTTCATGATTTTCATGATGGTTAGCCTACATCATGGATTTTCTGAGATTTACATAATGGATTTTCGAGAAAATGAAAAATTTCAATTTTTCATGATTTTCATGATGGTTAAGGCTACATCATGGATTTTCTGAGATTTACATCATGGATTTTCGAGAAAATAAAAAATTTCAATTTTTCATGATTTTCATGATGGTTAGCCTACATCATGAATTTCCTGAGATTTACATCATGGATTTTCGAGAAAATAAAAAATTTCAATTTTTCATGATTTTCATGATGGTGTTACATCATGGATTTTCGAGAAAATAAAAAATTTCAATTTTTCATGATTTTCATGATGGTTAGCCAACATCATGGATTTCCTGAGATTTACATCATGGATTTTCGAGAAAATAAAAAATTTCAATTTTTCATGATTCTCATGATGGTTAGCCTACATCATGGATTTTCTGAGATTTACATCATGGATTTTCGAGAAAATAAAAAATTTCAATGTTTCATGATTCTCATGATAGTTAGCCTACATCATGGATTTCCTGAGATTTACATCATGGATTTTTGAGAAAATAAAAAATTTCAATTTTTCATGATTTTCATGATGAAAAATTTCAATTCTTCAAGATTTTCATGATGGTTAGCCTACATCATGGATTTTCTGATATTTACATCATGGATTTTCGAGAAAATAAAAAATTCAATTTTTCATGATTTTCATGATGGTTAGCCTACATCATGGATTTTCTGAGAATTACATCATGGATTTTCGAGAAAAAAAAAATTCAATTTTTCATGATTTTCATGATAGTTAGCCTACATCATGGATTTTCTGAGATTTACATAATGGATTTTCGAGAAAATAGAAAATTTCAATTTTTCATGATTTTCATGGTGGTTAGCCTACATCATGGATTTTCTAAGATTTACATCATGGATTTTCGAGAAAATAGAAAATTTAAATTTTTCATGATTTTCATGATGGTTAGCCTACATCATGGATTTTCTGAGATTTACATCATGGATTTTCGAGAAAATAAAAAAATTCAATTTTTCATGATTTTCATGATGGTTAGCCTACATCATGGATTTTCTGTGATTTACATCATGGATTTTCGAGAAAATAAAAAATTTCAATTTTTCATGATTTTCATGATGGTTAGCCTACATCATGGATTTTCTGAGATTTACATCATGGATTTTCGAGAGAATAAAAAATTTCAATTCTTCAAGATTTTCATGATGGTTAGCCTCCCTACATCATGGATTTTCTGAGATTTACATCATGGATTTTCGAGAAAATAAAAAATTTAAATTTTTCATGATTTTCATGATGGTTAGCCTACATCATGGATTTTCTGAGATTTACATCATGGATTTCCGAGAAAATAAAAAATTTCAATTTTTCATGATTTTCATGATGGTTAGCCTACATCATGGATTTTCTGAGATTTACATCATGGATTTTCGAAAAAATGAAAAATTTCAATTTTTCATGATTTTCATGATGGTGTTACATCATGGATTTTCGAGAAAATAAAAAATTTCAATTTTTCATGATTTTCATGATGGTTAGCCTACATCATGGATTTTCTGAGATTACATCATGGATTTTCGAGAAAATAAAAAATTTCAATTTTTCATGATTTTCATGATGGTTAGCCTACATCATGGATTTTCTGAGATTTACATCATGGATTTTCGAGAAAATAAAAATTTCAATTTTTCATGATTTTCATGATGGTTAGCCTACATCATGGATTTTCTGAGATTTACATCATGGATTTTCGAGAAAATAAAAAATTTCAATTTTTCATGATTTTCATGATGGTTAGCCTACATCATGGATTTTCTGAGATTTACATCATGGATTTTCGAGAAAATAAAAAATTCAATTTTTCATGATTTTCATGATGGTTAGCCTACATCATGGATTTTCTGAGATTTACATCATGGATTTTCGAGAAAATAAAAAATTTCAATTTTTCATGATTTTCATGATGGTTAGCTACATCATGGATTTTCTGAGATTACATCATGGATTTTCGAGAAAATAAAAATTTCAATTTTTCATGATTTTCATGATGGTTAGCCTCCCTACATCATGGATTTTCTGAGATTTACATCATGGATTTTCGAGAAAATAAAAAATTTAAATTTTTCATGATTTTCATGATGGTTAGCCTACATCATGGATTTTCTGAGATTTACATCATGGATTTCCGAGAAAATAAAAAATTTCAATTTTTATGATTTTCATGATGGTTAGCCTACATCATGGATTTTCTGAGATTTACATCATGGATTTTCGAGAAAATAAAAAATTTCAATTTTTCATGATTTTCATGATGGTTAGCCTACATCATGGATTTTCGAGATTTACATCATGGATTTTCGAGAAAATAAAAAATTTCAATTTTTCATGATTTTCATGATGGTTAGCCTACATCATGGATTTTCTGAGATTTACATCATGGATTTTCGAGAAAATAAAAAATTTAAATTTTTCATGATTTTCATGATGGTTAGCCTACATCATGGATTTTCTGAGATTTACATCATGGATTTTCGAGAAAATAAAAAAAATCAATTTTTCATGATTTTCATGATGGTTAGCCTACATCATGGATTTTCTGAGATTTACATCATGGATTTTCGAGAAAAAAAAAATTTCAATTTTTCATGATTTTCATGATGGTTAGCTACATCATGGATTTTCTGAGATTTACATCATGGATTTTCGAGAAAATAAAAAATTTCATTTTTCATGATTTTCATGATGGTTAGCCTACATCATGGATTTTCTGAGATTTACATCATGGATTTTCGAGAAAATAAAAAATTTCAATTTTTCATGATTTTCATGATGGTAGCCTACATCATGGATTTTCTGAGATTTACATCATGGATTTTCGAGAAAATAAAAAATTTCAATTTTTCATGATTTTCATGATGGTTAGCCTACATCATGGATTTTCTGAGATTTACATCATGGATTTTCGAGAAAATAAAAAATTTCAATTTTTCATGATTTTCATGATGGTTAGCCTACATCATGGATTTTCTGAGATTTACATCATGGATTTTCGAGAAAATAAAAAATTTCAATTTTTCATGATTTTCATGATGGTTAGCCTACATCATGGATTTTCTGAGATTTACATCATGGATTTTCTGAGAATTACATCATGGATTTTCGAGAAAAAAAAAATTCAATTTTTCATGATTTTCATGATGGTTAGCCTACATCATGGATTTTCTGAGATTTACATCATGGATTTTCGAGAAAATAAAAAATTTCAATTTTTCATGATTTTCATGATGGTGTTACATCATGGATTTTCGAGAAAATAAAAAATTTCAATTTTTCATGATTTTCATGATGGTGTTACATCATGGATTTTCGAGAAAATAAAAAATTTAATTTTTCATGATTTTCATGATGGTTAGCCTACATCATGGATTTTCTGAGATTTACATCATGGATTTTCGAGAAAATAAAAAATTTCAATTTTTCATGATTTTCATGATGGTTAGCCTACATCATGGATTTTCTGAGATTTACATCATGGATTTTCGAGAAAATAAAAAATTTCAATTTTTCATGATTTTCATGATGGTTAGCCTACATCATGGATTTTCTGAGATTTACATCATGGATTTTCGAGAAAAAAAAAATTCAATTTTTCATGATTTTCATGATGGTTAGCCTACATCATGGATTTTCTGAGATTTACATCATGGATTTTCGAGAAAATAAAAAATTTCAATTTTTCATGATTTTCATGATGGTTAGCCTACATCATGGATTTTCTGAGATTTACATCATGGATTTTCGAGAAAATAAAAAATTTCAATTTTTCATGATTTTCATGATGGTTAGCCTACATCATGGATTTTCTGAGATTTACATCATGGATTTTCGAGAAAAAAAAAATTTCAATTTTTCATGATTTCCATGATGGTTAGCCTACATCATGGATTTTCTGAGATTTACATCATGGATTTTCGAGAAAATAAAAAATTTCAATTTTTCATGATTTTCATGATGGTGTTACATCATGGATTTTCGAGAAAATAAAAAAAATCAATTTTTCATGATTTTCATGATGGTGTTACATCATGGATTTTCGAGAAAATAAAAAATTTAAATTTTTCATGATTTTCATGATGGTTAGCCTACATCATGGATTTTCTGAGATTTACATCATGGATTTTCGAGAAAATAAAAAATTTCATTTTTCATGATTTTCATGATGGTTAGCCTACATCATGGATTTTCTGAGATTTACATCATGGATTTTCGAGAAAAAAAAAATTTCAATTTTTCATGATTTTCATGATGGTTAGCCTACATCATGGATTTTCTGAGATTTACATCATGGATTTTCGAGAAAATGAAAAATTTTCAATTTTTCATGATTTTCATGATGGTGTTACATCATGGATTTTCGAGAAAATAAAAAATTTCAATTTTTCATGATTTTCATGATGGTGTTACATCATGGATTTTCGAGAAAATAAAAAATTTCAATTTTTCATGATTTTCATGATGGTTAGCTACATCATGGATTTTCTGAGATTACATCATGGATTTTCGAGAAAAAAAAATTTCAATTTTTCATGATTTTCATGATGGTTAGCCTACATCATGGATTTTCGAGAAAAAAAAAATTTCAATTTTTCATGATTTTCATGATGGTTAGCCTACATCATGGATTTTCTGTGATTTACATCATGGATTTTCGAGAAAATAAAAATTTCAATTTTTCATGATTTTCATGATGGTTAGCCTACATCATGGATTTTCTGAGATTTACATCATGGATTTTCGAGAAAATAAAAAAATTTCATTTTTCATGATTTTATGATGGTTAGCCTACATCAGGATTTCTCGAGATT
>NC_052513.1:30126894-30154631 GCF_014356525.2 Nilaparvata lugens | reverse complement strand
CAAGTTGGTTCGAAGAATCTTGGGCCCTGTTTTTGAGAATTGGTCTCTGGAGAGAAGAAAAAATTTTGAAATAGAGGAATTCTTAAACAATGAAGACATTGTGCGGTCGATAAAAGCTGGCAGAATAAGATGGATGGGGCACATGTTGAGAATTGGAGATGGAAGAGTGTGAAATGTATATGGAAGGAGAAAAATATATAACAGAAAAAAAGGTCGACCAAGAAATAGATGGACGGATGATGTGGAACGCGATCTATGGACGCTTGGAGTTCGTAACTGGAGAGCAGGCCGAGGATCGAGACAGATGGAGAGGCTATGTGACGGAGGCCAAGGGTTGTAAAAAGCTGTAGAGCTGAGGAGTAAGTAAGTAAGAGTTTGAAAATCACTTTCCGGTGGTTCGAATCTCACCTAAATCTGAAGGTCCACTCATCTCTCTCATTACCCACGCACAAGCATGGAGCTCTTTTGAGCATCACCTTCAGCAAAAAAAAAGAATAATGACGCTCCCTTAAGAGCCAGCCATGGTTCTGTTTCTGCTCAGCAGAACTAGTTCATTGTAAAGCAGGGCTCAAGTACTCTAAATACTCTGAATTATTTATATCCAGAAATTTTTGATTGAGTGGAAAATGAATAAAAAATAATCTTACCAAACTCATCTTCCATGGCCATTATAATCTCTACGTGATCAAGTGAGTCTAATCCTAAGTCATTAATGAAATGCGAGTCGGCAGTGAGCTGCAAACAAAAAAAAATAGTTAAAATTTAGAATTTTATTAAAGTTGCATGAGAAATATTTTAGGCTATAAATCAAGAGTTAAATGTGTTGAGAAACAAGAAAACACATTTTGTGTTGCACTCACAAATACCTCATTCACAAGTAGAAGTGTATTCATTAATGATTCAGACAAAAATGCTTGAATTCAAGCAACACTATATTTTTTTATATAAAGTTTTAGAGCTTTGAATAAAAGTAACAGGCGACCACTAAATTCACATTATAAAAGTTAAGAAATAATTTTCTCTTATAGTTTGTTCAGTGCTTGTCACGAGAAAAAGCAAGAAACTGCAGCAACGTAATGGTCGAGCATCCAGTTATTTATATATTTAAAATTTAACTGTTTAAATAGCCTAATTCTTCAAGAATAGCAATTGACGTCAAACACAAAAAATATTCATTGATGTGTTGCATTAGAATCCGGTTGCTAGGACACTTATTAAATCTAATAGTCCATTAAACCAATAACTGTCCTAGAAACCGGGTCTGAAGTGAATAGATGGTGCATAAATTAGATACATTGAATCAAATATCTATAGTGAGGTCCACGTTATAATGGAAGTGTTTGATTAGCAATGGTATAGCTATCCTTGTCCATTATTCAACAAAGCGGATAGCGCTATCTCTTTCTCGCTTTGCCCTGTTGCCAGATCGTCTTTTAAAATGTAGAATTAATAATTAGCAAAATATCTCATCTTAACTATGAAAATCCATTATTAAATTATTATTGAAAAATATAATTTCTGGCTTAATAAAATAGAATTGATTATTTTGAACGAGAATGAACAGTTAATATTACATCAATAAACCTGTATCAGCTACCGTCTATAGAAGGCATTGAAGAAAGAGGATCGGCAACGTTGATCTCCTATCTTTCTCCACTACCATTATAACGTGGACCTTGACAAGAAAGAGGATCGGCAACGTTGATCTCCTATCTTTCTCCACTGCCATTATAACGTGGACCTCACTATATATTGAAATGATTAATTCAATTCAGGACGTCCATTATCTAATATTTTTAAATACTAATGCAAGTGAGTCAATATTGACAATGTTTATTGATTGTTTAGTAGGTAATACCACATTGAAAAGATATCTTTTCTATGCTTTCTTTTCTCAACTTTAGACGAGCAGTACCCCATTTAAAAATTTCTATAAATCATGAGTATTTATCTACCTTGACTGGGTCAATTTTATCGTACAACTTAAGCACCAAGTTGACTCTTTCCCTGATCTGAGGCAGATCCAGGGGTGGACCATGGGCGTAACATCGGTTCGGCGTACTAACTCTCTGCAAAACAAACCAAATAAGATATATTTAGATATGATGAATTAGATACCTTGTCAGCAGTAACTTTGTCAAATGCTCTGCACACTTTCATCACCCTGTCTTCAACTTCGGCTTTGGTGAGGGTTTGACCGGATGTGATAGTTGTGCTCACACATCTTCCCAGGTCATAGAACGGGTGCTGTGCAAAACAAAACTATTTTGTCAAAAAATATTTATTTTTTAAAATAATAGTAGAAATGAAAGCTGATTATCATTGATTTGACTTTGGGAGTCTACTGATGATATTATTATTTGTCAACAAGTATAAAATATTCAAATATATTTTCAAATGTGGAAATTATTTCAATTTTTTAATCTTTAAGAACAAGTATTTTACAGCTATAAGGCATTTTATAATATGGTATAGGCCTACCAGAATTGAATATTACTAGTATTATTACAATAAAATTCTATTTTTATACAAGCAAAGTTTTCAAAGCATATTTGTAATGAATTGAATATTTTAAAAAGTAAATTTTCAGTTGGCTGGGGAATTTAGGTTAATCTAACTTTCTATTAATTGGGTTACATGGAGAACTTTAAATTTAAATACAGATACAGAAGGTATTATCATCCACTAGGAAACATTAATTTTTTTCTCTTCAACTGAAAAAAATTAAAATGATATCTTAACATGAACTAAATGATAACTTGACAAGGTTATGTTCCAAGGGAAACAAAAGTAAAGTTTTAATAATTACTTTATCTTTGTTTTTGTAATATGTTTCAAATTGTACTCATAAGAATTGAAAAATACTGATGATTTACCAGTTGAGATTATAAAATATTTGGTGATTGTATTAAAGCTAGTGATAATGAAGCAGACCTATATTATTAAACCCAATGGAATGGGGGTTCCATTAACTGTGTCATAATTTTTAATAATAGCCGCACATTTTTGAGTCTTGGGTAACATTTTTAGAATCCAGATGAAGATTTCATTTTTATTTGACATGAGAGACAAATTCTCAAAATCTTTGAAACCCAATGAAAATCGAATGAAAATCGAACACGATGTAGCTACGGTTAAGATGACCTAGCCTAGGACACAATCAAATTTACAGCTACTTTACCTGAATGGATGATGTTAGTAGTGTGGGTTCATTCAATCGGTAATGAATGAATTTTTGTGATACTTTTGTAGCTATCGGTAAACATGTATTTGTTTTTAGAAGGCATCTATTCACATTTAAAGCACAACGACCCAACTGCCTGAGACCGGCCATTTTTCACCACTGTTCCAGTAGGGACGTTCCGATACAAGTAACTACTTTACTTGTATCGATACTTTCCTTTCGATACCAAGTACTTTTGGCATCGATACTTTTGTTTCGATACTTACTCGGTATCGAATCAAAAGTACTCGTATCGAATCAAAAAGTACTCGGATCAGTCGTATCAAATCAAAAATATTCTATCGGTAAATCTATATCGTTTATAAAATTAAGTAGGTACAGTACTCTAATTGCATCAAATGAGTGGTTATAAAATTCAACTGAGTATTTTATCATCATTGTATCTGAGACTTTGAAAGACCATCGTAGTCGACAAATAATACTGGATACAAGTTGTATAACCTATATCACTAGTTCGCCACTCTTTGACTCTATCTATCTCTCTGAGCGTTTGCGTTTGCCTGTTGGTAAGTGAAAATACATTGTATTTTCATGTTCATGTTTCATTCTTTCATTGAGAATTGAAAATGTCTCCTCCAAGATCGGATGTTTTAGAGTATTTTACAAAATCAAACCATTCAGCTGCAAAATGCAAGTCATGTTTTAAAGAAATAAAATACTGCGGAAACACATCCAATTTGTTTAAACATAATTTATGAAAGTTCACGGTACCGTACTTTTAATAATTATTAAAAGTAAATCTGTGAATGAAAAAGCTTCAGCTTCAGGCTCCAAGTCTGTAAAGACTGTAGAAGGGAGTTTATTCAGGTAAGTTTGTTATCAACAATCAACAAAGTTATTTTCAAAAATATTTGAAATCTTTTAATACTATCAAATAACCTAACAAATGCCTAAATAAATATAGGCCTATGGCTAACAAGAAGTTTGAGCCAATTCTATTCTATTTTGTTGTTGAGAAAACCGTTGGTGAAATAGGCCTAGTTGAAGTAGGCTATCCTGTAGGATTCCTACACAATCTATTATTTAAGTTATTCAAGATCAATATAGTAGGTACAAAAGTACAATAGGTAACCGGGAAACGTAGGTTTTTCTGAAGTATCAAATTAATTTTCAAAAGTACTCATATTCCGATACCTACTCATATCGATACTTTTCTTCCGATACCTTAGAGGTATCGATACTTTTGTTTCGATACCGATACCAAGTACTGGTATCGATACTTTTGAGGTATCGGAACGTCCCTATGTTCCAGAAATTCCAGAATCCAGATTATCAGACGACGACAATGCTGCTGCTTGGGAAAATGAATTTTTTGAAGAAAAAACATTTTAAATAATATTTTGTGTCCGAATCAATTTTTAATACTCTATTCTTGCATGATTTTAAATTCATGAAAATTTTCAACTTTATTGATAGTTTTGAATTGAAGATAGTGACATAAAAAGTCATCCGTTTGACAAGTTTGGTAACACTGCGGCATCCATTTCTATAATGCAACGCGGGAAGTTTATTTGAAAATGATCAATGCACTCTATTTGAAAAGCCTACTCCAACTATCAACTTTATTAAAATTTGATGCATTATCTTTGTGGGTTTGATTATATTCTATAGGCTAAATAAATTTTTATCTTGCTATTTTACCCACAAACGATAAGCAAGAACAAATATAATTTCTACTCATAAGATTGTATTCTCCATTACCATTGTATTACCATTGTCTTGCTATAAAAATTGATTTTGTCTATTTGAAAGTGTAGTTAATCATAGTCTATATCTTCAAAGTAGAAGACAAAGTTTATATTTTGAAGAGCCAGAACTTCTGATACCATTGTAATGAAGGTACATTAAATTAACTTAGTTTAGGTATATCTAGAAACTTATGAATTTACATAATAATACTTCAACAACTACATAAAAAAAATAAACTATTGTAAAATTTCTATTAAAACTCGATTTAGATCGTAATAATTCAAGTATAGGGTTCGTAAGATAAACACAAATTTTCTATAAAAACACATTTATTTAACAAGGAAATAAATCTATAGTAATCTGGTTGCCGAGAAAGTGTACACCAAGTTTGTTCAGAACAAGAGATTGCACTTGTAAATAAGTAGGCTATATAAATCTCATACATATATGTTGGTTAATTGGACAAATTTAATTGAAAAACAGAAATTTGACATAAAACACGATACATGCAATTCTTTGATTAAGATAATGTGATAAGATAACTTAATAGAATTTAAATAGTTTAGATAAAATATCTTGAGAACTTTTTCGCCAAGCACGCTTTGGTGAACTAATCATAACGATTCCCATTAATGAATGGTAAAAAGCAACCAAAGTATGCTTTGCTGAGACTTTTTGAAGAATCATTTTATAAATGCAATTTTTTGAAATAGTTGAAATTTAATTTGTAATAATTGACAAACAATGAAATCTGATGAATAATAGAAAATAGTATTTTACGATTATATAATTAATTTATGAATTGAAACAAGAGAGCCTGATTGAATTAAAAACTAAGAGTATTGCACTAGACATGGATTGTGAATCAGAGAGTAATATGATTATTTTTTATTCCATTCATTTATATAAATAAATGTATAATTTATATTCTATAAAGAATAAGCAAGCATTGAATTACAGCAAGTAATAAATGTTTAATATTGAGATAATGGAATGTTGAAAGAACATATCCTTCTACAAGAAAATGATTAGAATAGACAATAATAAGCATTACAACATTTCTTGAATATACAAATACATGGAAATGATTCAAGTTGCAGTTAGAAATAGACAGTCGAGTATAATTAATAGAATAGACAACAATAAGCTGTACAAAATTCTTCAATAGTACAAGTTAATAAAAATAATCTATCTTGATGTTGAAAATATACTGGTAGTTTAGTAAGAAAAGGCATAGATTAAGACAATAATAGATTCCCGGAATATACAACTACATAGAAATGATTAAACAAGTTTACAAAAATAATTTATCTCTATTGGAAATAGACAGCTCTAGTAAGAAAATTAATAGAACTAAGACAATAAGAAAATTCCTTGAATATTCACAGAAATTATAATTAATTTTTCAGTTGGAAACATATGGGAGTGATAAGATACTTTGTTATCAAAGAAAACATAACAGTAACTAAAAATTTACTTTAATAATTTAAAGGGTACTCAGATTTATATATTTTTTTAAAACAGTAACTAATTTTATTTCGATTAATTGTGGAAATTCGAAACCAAATCAAAGGAAGGCCTTAATTGAGAATCAGTGATACAGCCTTGTTTGACAGTAATTTAATCGGTCTTTAGAAAGATAACTAGGAACCATAGAACAGATACATCTTACATCGGTCAGTTCTCTCACAAATAACTACAAACTAGTAGATAGTATCAAAAAAATACGTGTAATATAGATCTACCGCTTCTCAAATGGAGATGTCAGTTTCCAAATTAAACAGGACGGGTTTCCAACACAAGGATTCTGAAGAAATGTGACTATGAATGATAGTGAGTGAATGAATGAATGAATGACAGTGAATTACTGTGAATGACAGTGTGGACACGAGCAGTCAGCCGCCATTTTGGGACAAAATTACCATCTCTAATACCCCAAACAACGTGAATTGAAAACGTTCTCTATTTTTTTCTTTATGTTGATACATGAGTATTAATGAAAGAGAATAATTTCACCAAGACTAATTTCCAAGATTTTCATTGGTATTTCTACTTGAAAAAATATCTCAACTTGAGATAAATTTAGCAACATTTCGGTGCTCATATAAAATAATACAGATTGATGTCGATTTTTATTAATAATATAGTGGTTGACGGCTCGTTGTCCACATTGTCTCTATAGTCACTAAAGAAAGATTAGATGACTGGTGTTCAAATGATCAACTATTATGTTTATTATTTAATGCCACTTTTTAGTGTGATTAGAATCATCAATTCAAGCTGATGATTTCTAAACTCAATAGGATTGTTTCTGAACTGAAGAAAATTGGGAAAAAAAGGGCTAGACTTTACTTTGAGTGCACCAGAGATCACTTATATCGATACCTAGTTACATTTGGACTTTTGTATAAATTGGAAATGAAACGTTTTAGGACTTGAGCATGTGGTACTTTTCTCAATTTGTGTAATCCTAAATGATTGATTGGATATTGAATAATTTAGAAACAAGTGAGGTTAGTAAGGTCGTATCAAGAACCGATACTGAAATATGATACTATCGATATTACTGGTGTAATCAAAGTGAAGTGCCCCCGAAAAAAGAACAGTCAGTAGGCCTAATATCCGAGTTAACAAGTTTGAAAAAAATGTTGTGAACTAAACTAGTTGATTTCAAACACAACAGGACTGTTTCTCAAATCAATGGTGGGAAAAATGCAGCCAGCAATCAAGGTGTGCAAACTGCGAACTATCTTGTTCAATTCCAAGGTCTATAATAAGAGGTCGAGACACCATCTAATGATGCATTGCAAAACGGCCATATTGAAGCTATCTAGTTTACAAGAGAGTTGAGATTAAATTTTGAAATGTGCTGCTAAAATAGCATCAATATGATTACATTGGTGTCTAGAACTCTTTCTATAGACTTTGTTCAATTGAAGTTGCTTGTTTCTAAACTGGTTGATTTAATACGTAACAGGACTGTTTCTCAACTCAATTATGGATAAAATAGAGTCAACGATCCTGGAGCGCAAACTGTCAACTATCATGTTCAGTTGATTTTTTCTAAACTAGTTGATTTTAAACTTAACAGGACTGTTTCTCAACTCAATTATTGTGGAAAAAATACAGTCAACGATCCCGGTGTGCAAACTGCAAACTATCATGCTCACTTGATTGTTTCTAAACTACATTTGTTGTTTTGAGGAGTGTTTGTGGATTGTGGGAACTATCACGAGGTGTAGTGTGCCCACTGGTGGTTGGCTAGCATGGTTTGGGTCTCGGATGTCTGGCGTCAGAATTTGAACTCCTTGATGGCCTGAGGCAGGTCGGGCAGTTTCATGTCCTTCAGCTGCTGCGGTAGGTTCATGCTTTTCACAGCCGACACGGCACGGGCTGCCGCTAGGCCCGACTGTAACAACAAATTACGCTATTAGAAAATAACCGTAACATACATGTAACTACGCAATAATTATGAACGAAAGATTGCGGAATTAGAGAATAATTATTTTAAGATACATAAAAAATGTAAACCAACGTACCCTATTAACATTTTTTTTATTTTTTTCATATATTTTTTGAACTTTCAGGTCATTTTTATGTAGAAACGTGCAGCCTTATAGAAGAAATAATCCAGGGCAGTAAAGCTGGATTTGCACACAACAGCCTCAGTGAAAATATAAGTCCTAAGAGTTCTAATTGGACTATTCTCACTCAGTGCGGCCGAGTGAGTATGAATAATACCATTATAACTTTCGGGAATTATATTCTCACTGTTCACTGTTAGGTGTGCGTATCCAGCTTTAGACATTATACTAAAAACCACCGAGTGATTTGAGAGAGTATAAAGTAGATCTAAAGAAGATGATGAAAAGTATAAGTCAATATTTATGATAAGAAGAAAAGAGAAGGAGATTATAAGAAGAAGAGATGGAGGAGAAAAAAAATATGATAAGAAAATAAGATGATGAGAAGATGGAGGAGAAGAAGAGATGATAACAAGGAGAAAAATACGATAGGAAGAGATTAAAATAAGAATAGGAGATGATGAAAAGACGGAGAAGAAGAAGAGTGAAGAGAAGATAGAAAGAAGAGAATAGATTATAAGAAGAAGAGAAGAGGAGAGGAGATGACGAAGGGTGGGGGAGAGGAGATGAGAGGAAGAAGAAAAATAATAGGATGAAGAAACCTAAAGGTGCGTACAGACTTTCGCTCTGTTCCGCAATCGAACGTCACTCGAGCAGATCGATTGAAGATCGACCGGGGAGCAAGAGTGGAACACGAGAAGAGCTAACATCTCCCGTAACGTTCATGATCGGAGCGAGGGCGGAGCGTGTTGGAGGCGCGTATATCTGTACGCACCTTTAGAGTCCTGTTACACAGACTATTATAGATATTTGATCTTCTACATAGTCATACAATATAGTCTAGGTATAATACAGGTATACTAGGTATAGACAGGTATAAATAGGGAATCAAAGACTCGTACTTTTTGATAAAAAGTCAAATACCTATAACCATTCATAAAGACTGAGTAATGTGGTTTTAAAAACATGGCTAATAATCAATCCAAATGAAAAGAGTGTTTCATCGGAACTTGAATTTTTTTCAAATTTGAGGGCATTTTCGACAGTCAATGACGAGAAATTTCACTTCCTAGATTGTTGTGTATGGTGAGATTCACTTTTTAACTGTCAGCATTAATCAAACAGGATGTATTAATGTCATTTATTAGGAATACTGACAGTTGAAGTGAATCTATTTATAAAAGCTTGTCTATTTAGATTGATTAGAAAAAATATTATTTGCGGCAATCAATAAGAAATGTAATAATTATTAATGGATGTAATATAATGATTTATTAAATAAGGTGAATTATTCATTAATAGTTAATTAATGTTTGATCAATATCATTCAGCTTACCTCTTGTTTTTCCAACTTATTTTGATCTTCGATTCGGGAGAGTATTTCAGTCATATTCGTCTCCAGAACCATTCCGCCCATCACTAGCTCATTGAGAATATAATGCACCTGAAACCAAACAATAATATTATCATCAATCACTCAAAACATAATGCAATTAAACTTGATAAAAGAAAAGGTGTAATCAATTCGAGTATATTTGATCATAATGTATATAATGATCATATTTAATAAGTTTTACCCTTGTACTAATGCTCTTGTAATACATCTTCTACTTTAAAGTATGTTATATACTCTTACGATAATTCGGGTCGCCGCCAACCTGTCTCCCCGACAACTAAACTCCTCGCAATTTTGAACACAGGCGTCAGCTAATCCCCTGGAAAAATATACCATTGCCGTCAACTAGTCTCCCCGACAGCTAATCCCCTACTAGAACAAAGGAGCTTGGTTGTCGGCGACAATCAAGCTCCTTATATGCTCACGACAACTAAGCTCCCCGCCAGCTGATTCCCTGCTGGATATGAGAGGTCTGGTTGTCGTGATCGTACCCGACAACCAAGCTCCTTGCACGCTAACGACAACCAAGCTCCCCGACAGCCGATCCCCTATTGGGCATTGAAGCCAGCTTGAAGCGGGCGGGGAAGTAGTACAATCACAGACACTGTTTCACGCATTCTATGATTTCCATTATTAGAAGAAAAGCTTGTTAATGTTGTCACTTCTATCACTGCAAACATTAAATGAAATAAACTATGTCTCTTTCCGAATCCAACTGACTTGGAAATTTTTATCTTATTGAATTGGCAAGCATTTTCAGAATGAGTGTTTCCTGTGTGTATTTATATAATATATGTAAGTTCGTACAGGAGCGGCCTATGGCCATGCGAGGTATCACTAGACAGGGTATTTTGAACTTGCTTCACTCGCTTGTTGTTTTGAAAATAATGTAGCTTTTGGATAATAACATAAACATATGAACCAATACCTAAGCTGAACCTCTTTATGAAGTTTGAACTATTGGTTTTTGAAAAATGTGATATAACTCATAAAAAAACAATGGATTACTGGGGAAACCAGGCGTGATTTGAGGAAATCCATTGAGTAAGTGCATGAAATATATATATATATATAACTAGTCTGTTATAATTCATATATATATATATATATTATAGCCGGAGTATATTATGCCGGAGTTCTCGCGAGTAAACTGACATATATATATATATACTGACATATATATATGTCAGTTTACTCGCGAGATATATATATCTCGGCACTCAACGTGAGCGTGCGAGGAGCTTGGTTGTCGGGTTCGGTGACGACAACCAAGCCCCTTGCACGGTGACGTCAACTAGTCTCCCCGACAGCCAATCCCCTAATGGTTAAGAGGGGACTGGTTTTCGGGACCGTAGACGACAACCAAGCTCCTCAAACGCTCACGACAACCAAGCTCCCCGTCAGCCAAGCTCGTCTCTCAGGAGCTTAGTTTCCATTATAGACTCTTAAAGCTCTTACACAATTCATGAACCATGAAATTAATTTCCACAAAAACATCTTGTCTCGAGGGGTTCCTAGGGCCCATATGCACCATCTACGCAGATTGATCAACTGTTCGTTTAAGCCCAGAATGTGACACATTATAATAAATGCGACCATATTTTTCAGTAAACCTCGATAAGCGTTAAACGTAGGTGTTGCATAATAACCTGGTTTAGTACTACCTAGGTGTACTGTAGGAGCAAGTGGAGTAACAAAGTGCATTGTACAGTGTAGAGTATATCCCAAGAAGTGTATTTTTTATTTATTCTCCTTACACTGCAGACTATGTATTAAAATTTCAACTCAAGAGGTTAGTATGGGGTGATAACCAGGTTTATATACTAGAGGAAGGAAATTTCCCACTTAAGGTAGGCGCACACAGATCGTCATCGGACGGATCGGACGATTAGATTTGATGCATTGATTTCAATTTGATTGTGCATACCTATCCGCATCGTATAGGTATGCGCACTCCAATTGAAAACAATGCATCAAATCTAATCGTCCGATCCGTCCGATGACGATCTGTGTGCGCCTACCTTTATACTTCAATGTGTAAGTGAATAGGAGATAATTGCAGGGTTGAAAAGTAAAGACGATCTCCAGACTTGCATTTGAAGATACAGTACTTTGTACTTTGTACAGTCTCTGTACTTTTGCTAATTACATATACTGTAAACACAAGTTGTATACCTTTTTTTTTGTTATGGCTACTCTTAATTATCAAGAAATAAATTTATTAAAATCTGAGTATCCTTTTTTCACTCACTTGATGACATTACTATTGGAACATGTGAATAAAAAGTTTAAAAAAGGGTAGATATTCCTTCTATGTTCAGCTGAAGAATTTTCAGCTTGTAGCCCTTAGAAGGATGCTATTATTAGGCCTTGTTAGCATCTTTTTGCTGTGAGTTCGTTGAATGTACAGCACCAGATAGAAGGATTTATTAGGGAATTTCCCTATGTACGCCTAATTAATTGTTTGAATCCTTCTGGGTACTCTTTGCAGTGGAAATGACACTCTCAATTTTCATATGCTATCATTGCCAATCTAATCACCAACACCAACAAACCGCCAAGGCAGTAATTGTTATTATCACTAGTCCACCATTGACTGGATGAAGGGTACTTAGATTTTTTATTTTTATTTCTTGAAAATTTGTATAATATGGGCAAGTATTTTCAAAATTACAACGAAGTAGTTCAATCTCTGGAAGTTTTACATCTGCTTAAAGAAAAATCTGGTGTGGTACACTCACACAACTTTCCTTGCTCATATTTGAAACTACGATCAGACTTTTGTATATGTGTATATATAATTGTTTTCAGAGTACTTTTTCCTTTGTGTAAATTGTGAAATTCGATGATTTTTTTTTAGTCGTCATTTTTTTAAAGTCGTCAAAACAGCTGTTCTACAGATGAAATATCTCGACTATGTGTTCTATTTATGAACTGCTCTACCTACCTACCTCATGCACGAGAAGTAGGTTACAAAGTCCATTTCTCAAGGATGGGGTGGACCCCCCATTAGTTTCCCAGAAAGGAGACTAATGTCAGTTGAAAGGGCTTATAAATAGCTATCCATGGTATAAATTTGAAGAAAATCGTTAGAGCCGTTTTCGAGAAAACCGTGAAAAACATGGTTTTTTAGTAATCATCCGCCATTTTTTCCGCCATTTTGAATTCAATTTTATTGAATTTCTTATTGTCAGATCCTCATGGTATAAGGACCTTAAGTTTAAAATTTCAAGTCAATCGGTTGATTAGGAATGGAGTTATCGTGTTCACAGACATACACACATACACACACACACACACAGACCAACACCCAAAAATCATGTTTTTGGACTCAGGGGACCTTGAAACGTATAGAAAACTTGAAATTAGGGTACCTTAATTTTTTTGGAAAGCAATACTTTCCTTACCTATGGTAGTAGGGCAAGGAAAGTAAAAATGAATTAATAATATGAGAAAACATAGATTTTACGGTAAGATCGTTTTTACGGTGACGATGAATACCTACTACTGAGTCTCTCTACAAACAAAATGGAGGAAATTACGAAAAATGTGTATTAATACTTGTACTTTTTGTGTAGCTGAGAAGTTTATATGGTGGTAATTATTCATATTAAATGAAAAAGAAAAAGAAATTGTCAATAAACCACAGAGTTTATCAGAGATTGACAATGGTGTAATTACCGAGACCGGTCTTTATAAGTATCAATAAAACTGTGGTTTTTTGACAATTTCTTAGTCTTTTTCATTTAATAATACTTGTACTTACTTTATCAACGTGAAAAATAAGATCCAGTTCGCATACATTCTCGAAGCACTTGTCCAGAGTTTCTACGAATACCTGGATAAGATCTAATATGCCTAATTCAGATTCTGACGAGTCGACACAGAACACAAAGTATAGAGTGGCGTAATGTCGGTAGATTAGTTTGTAGTCCGAGCCGCCAATCAAACTGCAAAATAGATGGGTTTTTAATAAGGCCTAATCAGAAGTGGAAAAATGAACAATTTTATATATAAAACTATAGACATAAGTTACACATCATTAATTCTAAACCTTTGATAGTATAACTAGTGTGCAACCGGGGAGGAAAACTCTCACTCTCATTCTTTCCACCCTCTATTGAGACAATTGTCTGTGGTCTTAGAGGTGGTATTAGGAATGAAGCATCTGCAGTGAAGCTTCTTGGACTCAAAATTGGATTGGCAGGTGCATGTGAGTAATGTCTGTACTAAGCTATCTAGAGTTATTTATGCTCTAAGAAGATAAAGAAATACGATTTCATTGGATAAACTGAGAACTATTTACTTGGCCTTGTTCCAATGTCATATAGAATATCGTTTAAAATTATGGGGACATGCTCCCTCAGTAAATGACATACTCTTGTGCCAAAAGCGAGCCATAAGAGCTATGCTAGGTAAGCCTCCCATGGAAACATGTCGTCCTTTATTTGTTGAGTTGAAACTGTTAACTGTGCATAGTCTTTATATTTTGTCAGCTTTAATAAATGTCAAGAGAAGTCTGTTACAACATAATGAAAGAGGTACACTTCACAGATTTAATGTTAGAACCAGTCATGATATTAATGTTCCTAGATGCAGACTTAGAAAGACTCAGGACCACTGGCTTTCTTGTGGAATAACATTTTTCAACAAACTACATCTTGACTTACGAGATGCTCCATTGAATGTGTTCAAGATTAAATTGCATCAGTGGTTTGGAAGAAACCCATTTTATTCAATAAATGAATTTTTATCTGGAGGCTGTGATATTGATGTAAAGATTATTTATGTTTTATGTTATTTTTCTGTGATTTGACCTGACTGTGATTGATTCTTGTTTAATCTCCGTTTGACCTGACTGTGATATAAATGTTATCAATTGGTATTGTTTTGATCATTATTACATATGTTGTTGTCTTTTTTCTGTTATAATTAAATTTAATTATGATCTAGACTGATTCAGCAGTGGAACGAATAAGCTGTGTTAAGATTTATACTGAATGGACTATTGACATGGAACTTATATTAATATTGTATTGACTCTAAATTCCTGTATGACGAAACTCTATGTTTGTAAAAGCTCTTGAGTTAATAAAACATTATTATTATTATTATTATTAATACATCAATCAATTTCTCTGGCAAACTATTTTTTTCTATTTATATTCCAAACCATCTAATATTTAACTCTAAACCTAAATGATAGTAAAACTAGTATGCATCCGGGGAGGATAACTCTCTCACTCACCCTCTCTCTCTCTCTTTCCGCCCTCCAAAAACAGTAGGGTCAATGAAGTCAAATGCCCTCCATGAAGGCAATCTATCAATCTTTCTGGCAAACTATTTGATTTTTGTTTATAATAGCTCTGGTTAGAGCTTATCGATTGTTTGGTTTTTGTCTCCACCAAAATACAATTTTTATTGATTTTTTTTAAATAACACTAAATAATGTGAATAACATTTGAAAAATGATAAGTCAATCCTTGTGCAATTTTTCTCCGGAATTTGGGAATACAAGAGCTATTGGGCCAATATGACTGTATAATGTATGACTATTGGGTCCTTCTATGGAGAAACAAATTGGTTTCAAAAACTAAATAAAAAAATAATCAGATAAGCAACATAATGTCAGTTGATCAATTAAGCAGTTAAGTTATCAGAGTTGAATGATTTAGACTTTGAAATTGAAAAATTAATAATCTTACAAGGTTCTGGCCAGAATTGAAGAAAATGAAAAAGAGCAAATAAGCAAATTCATTTTACTGTAGTTGAATGATGTCATTGATAGTAGAACATACCTTCCACCCTCTAGAAAATTGCAGACATTGTCATCTCTTTTAGACACTAGTTGGAAGGTTTCCTTTATTATCTGCTGTTGCATATCCTCGTTCTGAAAAAAGTACCTAGAATAATCAACTTCATCTCTATTTTTCAAAAGATTATTTGAATTAGATTCTTGAAATTCTCAATTGACTTACTCTATATAGAGTACCATATAGACTATACTATCAAGATAGGCGCACACAGATCGTCATCGGACGGACGGCACGCATCGGACGATTAGATTTGATGCATTGTTTTCAATATTCGAGTGCGCATATCTATCCGCATCTTATAGGTATGTGCATTCCAATCGAAATCAATGCATCAAATCTAATCGTCCGATGCGTGCCGTCCGTCCGATGACGATCTGTGTGCGCATACCTTTAGTAGCCTGTAATAATTTTGTTTTCAATTGTTTAATATTACTGTAGTATAATTTCGGGGGAAGCGTAAGTCACTGATGAGTGACTGTCACCCTTGTAGGGTGCAGGAGTGATGTATTCTAATTGCATGAATTAGTTGTGATCTTGGTTTTTCTATTGTAAGGATGATTTCTCTTGAAGCTAGTTCCGATGACAAACTGTTATAAGCTTTGAAATCAATTTTCGGTGGTGCGGAACCCACATATACTGGAGTTCTTTACTATTGCACCATCATTCCTTCCAATCTCCACAAAAAATAATAGGGTTTATGTGGCATAACGTTTTTAAGAAAAAGAAAATGAAAGTTCCTCAGTACCTATTTTCAACGGGAACAAACAAAGTGCTATTCAACTGATCAATGGAAAAGTAGTCTAGCAGCCTAGAAAACATTAAATTTGATATTTATTAAGTAAAAGATGATGTATGTACTGCAATACTACATTGTAATAAGCCTACACTACTCAACAAATAAGATCAGTCTACACATTTAGCCTAATTGAATGGTTAAAAAAAGACAGATAAGAAACTGAATCGATAAAAAAATTGTAGACATATTTACCAAACCCAGCTATACGTAAAACTAACATGAGAACCCTCTCCAACATAATTATTAACTTTCCATATTGTTAAAATTAAGAACAAAGGAAAAACTTGTTGTTGATCCTTATTGATTTATTTTTTTTAATTAGTACTGTTACATAATTATTATATTACCTGCCTAGAATATTTAAATAAATAATCTCACATGCCTTAGGAAAGTATCGAAGTAAATATTTCAGATAGCTACAGAATGTTTATCATCATACTGTTATAAAAGCTCAATCTAAAAAATATCAAAGTATAAACATATTATGACTACAATATGAAATTGATACTTACGAAATACTTGTAAAATTTAGATAATCTTGGTTTTCCATGATTATTGAACACTAAAATTGCTTTAATCATAGTTCAATCTATCAGTTCATATGCTTGTAAACACTAGGAAATTATTTCGTTTCAGCTGAATTTAGCACAAAAAACCATACTATCTACTATATCTGAGTTGATAAAAACTATAAATTGAGGAAAAATTGCTTCAAAATATTAGTGAATTGGAAAAATTAGAAATTTAACAAACATAACCAAGAACGTGAAATTTAGGTTACAATTTCATTACGTGTTCCCATTCGACTATCGACATCGACGTCTCGACCTTCGACTATGTCATGCCGATTGTCGATGTTTCGCAGTCGAGACAATTGTACAATCTGATTTTAACATCGATCAGTTATCTGTTGATTTGAAAAGACGCAATAATATTATAAATTGTTAAACAAAAGTAGTTTTGTGAAGATATTGTTGGTCAAATCATTTTACTATACTAAAACTCCAATATTGATTCAATTCCTCAAAATTACTATTGTTCAAATTTACAATATTAAATAATACTATAGTTCAATATAAAATGCACATGCAAATATTAATACAAGTGCTCTATTAGCTTACCTTTCTGTATTATCTGCTCATCATTGAGCGTTTCCAAAATAAAATTACGGTAATAATAGTAAAGGTGTGTTTTCGTAACGGGCAGACGACAGAATTCACTTTAAATTAACATTTGTTCTTATGGTAGTGTTCACCCATCGGCAGAAAGTTGAGCAGAAAAAAAGAACTGTTCAAATCAGAGACGAACTGTCGTTCATTTCGCCGTTCATTTTAAGGCCTATCATCACAATGCTATTTTGCTTCGACCGATCACTGCTCGTGAACCGTTTTGTCGAAAAAGAACTAATATCGGGATTCTGTCGACGGGAACAGACAGCTTCGAAATATTTTTCTGCTCTGATCACGTGACACCGGCAGAAGAATCTTTCTCTGGATCAGACGCCATGTTCTTTTTAACCTCAATCTTTAATTTTTGGATGGTTTGTTTTGATAATTATATTATTTTGCTGTTGGTTGTCAGATTTCGGATTGCTACTATATACTGTGAAATTAATTTGTAGTAGAAAATTGAGGTATAAAATATTTCCATTGGTTTCTTTATTCTTATAATTTCTACAAGAGGAATTGAAAATGGATTTACAACCGAAAGGCGTAAAATTCGTTATAAATTTGATGCGACAGTTCAAAGTTTTGTACTGTCCAGACCTGCACAACGAATTACCTATTTGAAAAATAGAAAATGGTTAAAAATTGCTGATGTGATAGAGGATTCAAGTAAGTAGACTTAAATTTCTCATAATAAAGTAGGCTAGATCTACCGTACACAATTTAATATAATTTTTATAAGTAGCCTACCAGCATGTTTACAATTTTTATTCAGGTAGTCTACTTTAGTAGGCCTTTAATAACCTAGTCTCTAGGTCTAAATTGCTATCTTTTTCGTTTTTCAAGAAGTTAGAAGTTGACAAATTTTTATTTATTTATTTGAAGTATAACTTCCAGTATTTAATAATAATGTAAAGCCTAGACTAGCCAGTTTGTGTATGGTAGAGAATTATCACAAGAAAGAGAGAAATCTAATCAACTATTTAGATTTAAACTCATTCAAGCTTGCTTGATTAAATTAACATGAAATGATCAGATTCAAAACATTATTCAACCAAGATAACATTTTGAATTTTACATGATAAGATAAGATAGCATTTCATGCTAACAATCTTTTACACTTTCATTGAGTTGGCCTAATCACAAAATACATTTTTATAATGCAGCTAGTAGTTTTCAAAAACCGATTTATTGAAAATAACATCATCATTTGACTTTGAAGTATTTCATTACATTCTAAGTCCTGAAATTCCATTATCATTGTTGCACCTAAAAATATTTCAACCCATAGTTTATCAATACAATAACAAAACTAACCTGACTATGAGAACATTTACTTTGTCTTTGGTACCTATACATAAATTAATCTTCTTTTAGTTAATTTAAATTCACTTGGAAACAAAATTACATAGATTGTTATAGAAATAACTTGATCAAAGTCAGTGTAATTGAATATTGAAAGACTGCCATTGAAAAAAGATGAAATAGGTACTATTTTTCTGGTTGACCATTGCTACCAAACTCATTTAAAACTAAAATAGTAATGTATTTGAAACACTTATTCATGCTCTATTGATCAATATATTGCGTGATCTCAGGTATATCAATGTAAATAGTATAAATTAAAACAAGAGACACACAACATAGATGGATTAAAAACACTGAAAAACTTACATTAGAATCGGAAATTTTCGAGGAACTGTGTCCCTTTTCTCGACTGAGCAGAGAGTGTGTAATGTAAGTTTTTTAGTGTTTTTAATCTATCCATGTCATGTGTCTCCTGTTTTAATTTATATTATAAAACTTTAAAGTGTTTTCTGTTATGTGCTACAAATGTAAGTAGGCTATATACTTGTAAGTAGGCTATAGTATATAGCCTAATGTAAGTAGGCTATAGTATACTATACACTATGTAAATAGTTTATTGAGGCCCAGTTCACTTCTAATTTATTCAAAGTCCAAACTATGTATTATCATTGATGATTAACTTCACTTTATCTCCAAAATGGATATATGTTGAAAGATTAAATATGTTTCTTTTTTCAGGTACCATTTACAAACAAAATATTGAAGAGAATGTGCTCGAAAGGAAATTCATATGAATTCTTTTTTGTTGACCAGGATGGAAAAAGTCATTGGAACCCATAGTTAGAATAAGAATAAGTTAGGTAAGATAAAATTCCACTCATTTTTTAAGCTTTATATAGGCGATGTCATTTTATACAGTTTCACATTTTTTTTTAAAGTTTATCCACTTCGATGTTTTACTATCGATCTGATGTTAGTTATTCAATTAGTAAGACATAAAGCTATGGTATGTGACTAAAATAATTAAAAAACTGACTGAATTTTGAAATCATTAATAGCTTACAGTATACAATATTTCAAAACAACGTGAAACCACATGAGATCAAGATGGACAGTTGAGAAGAGTGTTTAAAAAACAATGTATTCACTTATTATTCAGGGAATAGAGCTGTTCATAATATTTGGGATTCCTTCCATAAAGAAATAATTTATGTAACAGAATCTAATAATGTGATAACATTAAATACATAATTTGATGTTAAAATGTTATCACATTATTAGATTTTGTTACATAAATTATTTCTTTATGGAAGGAATCCCAAATATTATGAACAGCTCTATTCCCTGAATGATAAGTGAATACATTATTTTTAAAACAATCTTCTCAACTGTCCATCTTGATCTTGAGTGAATTTTGAACTTTATGAATGACCATACATTAGAACTATGAATAGATGACTTCAAAAATTCACTCAGCAAGTGCTGGTAGAAAACACTGAATAATAGCTTTAATGACAGTGATTCCACCTTTTAAAATTTATGATTGAATTCATGAAATACCTGCATTATTTTGAGAGATTTATGTATTTACAGTTTGGTATTTATTTTCAAATCACTTAGTTCTACTTATAATGTTGTAGATAATCATCATTTCAGATTAAGCAATTAATTTATTGATTATTCCCATTTGTTTCATTAAACTTGTTTCTCTGAATGTAGAACTAATAATTACTTCATGCAGTACATTTTGGAAGAGTTTAGTAAACCAAACGGTTGAGAAGTAGGCCTACTGACCACAGAAATAAATGAATTGTTCATGGTATCCAAAAATATGTTGTTCACCAACAAGTTCTTTTGACCTTGGGGCACACTGATTAATCCCAATTCCTGCATGGAGATTTATTTATTTATTCAATCAATCATTCAGAATTACACAACTTACAGATTGATGCCAATAATAATTCAACTGATTGTTGGTTTATTGGAATTTCTCATATAATATTACTTTGTCATTATTGGGGGATTTCTTCCCAAGAAATATAATTAAAAACTTATACAGATTACAAACAATCAATTTCAGAATTCACTTTGCAAAGTTTTTTTTATAATGAATAATAAATAATTATCAATAACTTTTTGATTTCAGGCCTAGAGGTGTACCAGCCAGAAGTAGAGGATGACAAAGAAAATCAACTATGAATAATATTCCATGGATATGATTCATGTATGATGTAGTAGCCTACAGAAGAAAGAGATGGACTAATCTAAGAAATATATTCATTTTTTCAGTACATCTTGATGTTTTTATTTCATGTTATTCATAATAATATCTTCTTCTGATCGCTCCTGCAAACTGCTTCAATTCAGGTAGTTTTGAATAAAACAGCAAGTGACATGAAGCTAATAAAATGAGTTTTGATGGTTTATACTTGAGGGATTTTTAAAATTATATTCAACCCAACAGCATCGAACTCTTATTAACAACTTTATTGGTTCTGTAAGGCTTCTACTTTTTTTGGAAATAATAACATATTAACATTATTTAACATTGCTGACTAGCAAATGCTAGAGGTAACGTGTAGTTAAATAATAGACTTGAATTGGATATAAAATAGGGTATCACAATTATGTATTGCATTAAGAATTAAGTAATAGTACTTATGTACTGCATTGAAGGGGTAATAATTCTTTGAATATGAAAAATAACTCAAGCAAAAGTTGAAAATATTATGTTCCAAGCCACATCAAATATAATGACTTTCAATTCTACCTTCTAGGCTATATTTCCAAGGCTTTGATTAAAATTAATAAGCTTTTAGAACATTATAGTAAATAAGGAGTTTGAATGGCTACTCTAGTTCTAATTAATACCCTAATAGAGTATTAATTTTGATAGGGCAACTTTAATGTTTAATTATAGAAAATAACTAGTAGGCCTACCCTAAAATATTCAAAATAAGCATGAGCATGCAGTTTCTAATTATGTCATTGTCAAGAGAGTCCTTATTGAACAAGTCGAAACTAATCATGTTTCATTTTGGAATATCACAAGGGTACTAGTTACCTTTTATAATTAATAGATATTTATCCATTTTAAAATAGGCTATGTGTTTTTTAAAGTAGGTACCATAACAGAACCTGTTTATTCTAGCAATATATAGTTATATCAACAATGATTATTAGAATTAGTTCGCCTGTTTGAATACACTTTGTACATGTCATATGTGTTACAGTAATCTATAATAATAATTTTTAATATTCGTATAGCTTTTACTGGTGAGGAGTCCCTAATTCAACCTTGCCTGAAAAGGCATATTGATTTAGGCAGGCAATGGGCCTCACGATTCTTATTTAAGTATATCAGCCGGGACCGTACCTATCCAATGATCAAAAAGGGGACTGCTAAAATAAAATTGCCTAAAAAACGTTTACAATATTTATTTCTCTTGGTGTAATATAACCCGTAGATTCCAAAAATGCCAAAAGTAAAACACTCATTTATTAATTTGATTTTTTTTTCGATAGAGCTTCAATATGCCTTTGAAGTTGAATACGGTACTCATAGTAGGTAGGCCTACCTATACACGATGTGATTCAAAGAACATGCATTGACTCTGAAGGCAAATGATTCTAGTTAATAAAATAATTATAATAATAATAATAATATATATTATTAATAATGGAATGCTTCTAGTTAATAAAATAATATCTTATTAATAATGAAATACAATCAGTTACTTCAAATAATTCACCCTTACAAATTTCAAGCATAGGAAATGAAAAGTAAACTCTTTGATTGACATGCCTATAAAGCATAAAATTTAGCATAATTGAAGTAACTAATAATTGTGGAAAAGTTATCTGAGTTATAAAAAGCAATTTATTCACTTTATTGAATTAAATATCCAATAATCATTTTAGAATTACCTTTTGGACAACCCAAAAAGTTCATTACCCATAACACATAAAGCAAAATTCATGTCAAAGAACTAGTTCTTTGAGTGTTACTGTTTCTGCCCGCCTGGGTGCGCTGCAATCGATTCTGCTTCTGCCCGTTACGAAAACACAGCTTTAATAATCAATCCCAACCAAAAATTTGATGACAGGTATGTTGGCACTGGACGTGCATTTACACCGAAATTTTGAAGTAATAATTTAGTATGGTTTTAATAAATTGATAGTATTAAAACAATAAACCAATACAAGGGAGTATTTAAGGACCTTACATAGTACTGAACTAATTATAAAATTGTAGCCTATCAATAAGAATGATTGCTGCTATTTACAGTTTATTTAGAGTATTTCTCAAGAGGTTGATTTGATAGGCTACTAGTCATATTGAAATAATGTTTTATCTAATCAAAATACTGTATTCAAAAAGTTAATTAGGTCAAATGTAACCATAGTCCCTAATATGCCTATAAATAACTAATATTATTAGTGGGTAGGCCTATTCTCTTATTAGCTTTATTATTGTAACATTTTACAATAGCTTCTTATATCTTAAACATTCATAATAATTAAATCAATCTATTATGATATTACTGAATCATATAATCACTAGTTTAAAAATTATTAACTAAATCATAAAATCGAAACCACACTTGATAGTTGTTTTACAAGTTTAAGGTACCAACAATGTTAACAGTTGGTTAAATCAACTGTTTGGGTTTAAAAATGGAAAAAATTAACTTATACACACTAAAAATTGCAATTAATGTTGTATCAGGGTTCTTAATAGGGCCTAACATAATAATTATTTACCATAGTGCTTTTTAAAACAACATGTGCTTTACAAATTTGTCTGGGGAACGCTTTGCCATCACTAGGCTAAACAGTTTTGTTTAGTAGGTAACTTCATGCTATTAAATTTATCAATAAATATCCTAGACATAAATGAATGATCTTACCTTAATTTAAGACCTTCAGCAATCAAAAATCATCATCAACTTGATGACGCGATAAAATAAAGGATAAACAAACAACGAACCAATACTGCAATACTTCACCTTCAACTACTGAAAACTGAAGAAGACAGGACGAGGACATCTTTAATGGCTGTCGCTCAAGCGCAGTAGTGCACAAGCACGAATCACCCCGGGAGTTTCAAAGTTATTGATATAGACAATCTTTATTGTTAACATTAAAACAGTCCATATTTCTGGGATGGATTAATGATTTCTTTATGGGGACATTTGTGCTTCCACTGAAATAATGTTGGAATCAATAAAATAGTACCTAGTTTATTATTATTTGAATTTGAAACTTGAAAATTATTTCATAGGCTTGGTGTGTGACATGATTTTCAGCACAAACTGGAATCTAATTTGAAAAAATGATATAACTTTCTCAATTTTGGATGGAAACATTTGAAATTCTAGGACAATGTTTATAACATGAACAGAATCGTTAATTATTTTTTTCAAAATTTTCCATCATCAATTACCAATTATTTAAAATTTTAAACGTTAGTAGCCCGTCAACGGCCCGTCTGACGGGATTTTTGCATTGAGAAGAAGTGCTGGAAATCTACTTCTGTAGCCGAATAAGTGATAAAAGACTGCTTTTTTGAACATTTTGGGAAACTTAGAAATCGATCAAATTTTTTCCAAGTCCCTATTTGGATTAAAATTAGCGCAAAAGGTCTATTATATCATCAACAGTACGTTGTAGACAATTTTCGCAAGAGACAAAAAGTGTTTGAAATTCAATTCTGCATCCGAACTATTGATTAGAAATACAATTTTTCGACTTTTTTGGGAAACTTGAACATCTGGCAAATTTATTAAGTCCCTCTGGATTTAGCGCAAAAGGTCAATTATATCGTTAACAGTGCATTTTAGACGATTTTCGCAGAAGACAAAAAGTATTTGAATTGCAATTCTGCACCTGAATTGATTAACAAAAAGCTTAAAATGAGACTTTTTGGAAAACTCAAAAAAATTTCAGTCTTAATTTGTGTAAAACATTTTCTTTATCTCGATAACGGTGAGTTGGAGACGATTTTTGAAGAAGATAGAAAGGGATTGGAATTCAATTCCACTTAGGAATATTGGTCAGAAAGCCTAAATTGAGACATTTTTAGGGATTAAGATACACAGGTGAGGGGGGAGGAGACACCTTCTGAAAAAAATGTTTGATTTTCACTTATAACATTTTCACTTAGTGTGTTGACTGGGTAGGTACTGTAGAAATTCCATACTGTACCAACCTTTCTAACGTTTATTTTAGTAAAAATTTCTAAGTTTATCAAACGTTGTTTTCATAACGTTTATCAGCAATATACATTCTAGACGTTTATTAAACGTTTATAGAGTAAACGTTCATTTTAGTAAAATTCCCTAACGTTTATTGAACGTTGTTTTCATAACGTTTATCGGATTTATACATTTTAAACATTTATTAATTTATTAAACGTTTTTTAAACTTTTTGTGCTGTGTGGGATGAACACTACAGGTTGATCTCTTCTCCCCTGTATTAGAGGAGATTTTGGAAGTGACAATGAGAAATAGACAATGTAAAGAAGACAATGTAAAATAGGCTACTCGAGGATTGTTCGACACTCACAATAGAAACAAAATTCAAGGGAATGCGTAGCAAGCTATATTCAAGATCGATTCAAATCGGCTTTAACCAATACCTACTATTACTTCAGGCCCCACAACTGATCTCTAACAAACTATGACGTCATCACATGTAGATCATCGATGATCTACTGGCGGTAAGCAAGCGAGTAAGTAATAGTAGGTATTGAATAAGGGCGCTGATGCTTGTTATCACATCTGATATGGTAATCAACAAAATTGGAATTACAAATTCAATTTTAACGGTGTTCCATTTCAATGAATATGGTTTGTTTATCATTCTTCTAATATTTGTTTGTGAAAAGTAATAATGAATTTGGGGTTTTAATCATTGGGATACTGCTGTGTACCGGTACCTAATTGTTGCGGGAATAACAAGATTCCAAAAGTTTCCGTACGGTTTTAAAGTTTAAAACGGTTTTTTTACTTTTTCGAAAGATGATACTTTGAAACGAAAATGGATACGAGCGATAAGAAGAAAGAGCTTCAATTCTACAAAACAACGGTTTACATGAAGTGTAGAAGAACAGTGTAAATAAAGTGTGAGTGGAAAATTTAATTAAAGTGTGGAAGAACAGTGTAAATAAAATGTGAAATAACAGTGTAATTAGAGTGTGGAAGAACAGTGTGAATAAAGTGTGTGAAAGAACTTTTGAATTAATAAATTAAAAAGTAAATGCAAAGTGTTGGAACTGCCCATAACATCAAAATATTGAAGGTTTTACCCAACTGAAAAACATCTCCTGATGGGTTCTTTGTACTACAGATCAATTGTGATCAAGTTTATGGGAGCCTCTTTCCTAAAAAAGAGTTAGGAAATTTGGTTTATCTTTGATTTACCTCTCCTTCGACTCTGATACAGGCTATTATTAAGTATTTTTGGTTGAGATGAATTTATCAATAGCTCTATCACTGAATTGAGTAGGCCTATGTCTATCAATCTGAAAATATGGATAAATTATTGCATTTGTGGAATAGTGTTTTTATTTCAATAAAATTTCTATTATTTTATTAAAATACAAGTGTCTTTAATTTGAAATTTAGATAGTATTCCATCCAATAAAAATCCATACAGTAACAAAAGTTACATTGATAAGCTAGTAGAATCTACTACGATCTAGGAAGAATCAATCTACATGTTATGACATCATTAATTAGTTGTGGGGCCTGAAGTAATATAGTAGGTATTGCTTTAACTGACAAGGGTTATTCAAGGCAGAGTCAAGACTTGTTTGACTCATGCAATAAAAGCTGAAATCGAACGAATACCTTTCGAGCCATATTCAGATCGATTCTAATCAAGACTGTTAGCTTTGACTGACAAGGGAAATTCAAGGCAAAGTCAAGACTTGTTTGACCCATGCAATAAAAGCTAAATTCGAACGAATACATAGCATGCCATATTAAATTTCGATTCCAACCAAGTTTGTTAGCCTTGAAAAACAAGGGTATGCTGCTTTCGATTCTAGTATGGAAATTCAAGGGGACTTCGAGTTGAATGTCAAGCAACATCGTTTCCAGCTGGATTCAACTTCAGCCTTGATTGACAAGTGAAGGCTGCTTCTAATTCAAGCCTTCCCAGGTAGCACAGAAACGTTGAAATAACGTTAGAAACACGTAATACCTTAACGTTGAAAAGACGTTTAAATTCAACGTTGAAAACACGAAAAATGTCCGCCGTTTCCACGTTATTTTCAACGTTGAATAATAGTTGAAAAAACATGTAACAACCATTATTTTCAACTATAAATAGACGTTGAAAGCACGTCGTGACAACCATTATTTTCAACTATAAATAGACGTTGAAAGCACGTCGTGGCAACCATTATTTTCAACTATAAATAGACGTTGAATTAGCCATACTTTTGAACCGGTACCTTATCAATTACATGGTAATATTTCTAAAATCATTTGAAAAGAGATGAAAATACGAAATCATATTTCCATTTATTTACATATGATTTCATGTAACAGAAATATTACCGTGCAATGCGGTACATTGGTAAGGTGACATTAAAAACACACAATAAAAACCATATTACTTCATCTCTTTTCTGTATAGGGCTACTTTTTATAGAACTAGAAAGAAAAATAAAAATCTCAGTACCCTTTTTGAATTATTTAATCACTATTATTAATCATTATTTAAATGA
>NC_052513.1:30041551-30126794 GCF_014356525.2 Nilaparvata lugens | reverse complement strand
AAATGGAAAGGAGGGAATAAATTTTGACAGAGTAAAAAGGAAGAAGGAATGATGAATAAATTTAAACTTGAAATAAGAATATGAAAGAGCATATTCAATCATTATACAGTTTTAATGCTCGATACTGGAAGCTGGAAGCTGATGTTAATAAACTGGGATATTATTATTAGCATTTTTTCACATTGGGCCTTGATACTTTACAAAGCAGTACCGTAACATACAAATAGTATAATAATGACATTTGAATAATACTTGTTCGTTGAATTTTGGTTCGTCTCCTTGTCATGACTGATAACTCACTCCTTCTGACACAGTTATATTGCTTAGGTAGCCCTTCTGCTGTCTAGAAATTGGACATTACAAGGTGGATTACTAAACATATATAGGCTACTTGGTAGTTTTTGGCCTAGAGAGATTGGAAGCGTAACTATGGTTCATTTCATGTGGTCACTAAAAATATATACTTGGCTCACAGATGAAATGCAAAACTCTGGTTCATTTTGTATGCAAGCCATCAATTTACGTCACTTCTGCATTCAAATTGAGAACTATTCCAGTTTCAAAGAGGTCCTTGACCTGAGCATTGCTTTACTTGATGAATTACAACGACGACAGTATTCAATGGGAACTTGGCTTACAAATTAACTAATTATGGTATTCATCACTACATTCTTCCATTCATAAGTTCTTTATACAGCGTCCTATACCGTACCGTTTCACTGAATGTACACCTATATTGAGTAAGGTTCAATTAGTTTGGTTTCATCAATTATTAATGGAAAATGATTAATGAAGCGTGGTTTCCTTTCCTATTTTGAGAGATCTTATTTTACAAGGTCTTATTTAATTCTATTGATTGATTCAATACATAAAATAAAATAAATAAATAAGAATAAGTAAGAAATAAATAAATTATCATTTTGGTTTAGGTTTTGTCACAAATATTTAGATATTGTTCTGAGTTTTCATTCCAACTTTAGAATAGCCTATATCCCTGTATAAATTCCAATACAACTACAATAATTTATCCAATAATTCAGTCTTTTTGTTAGTTTTTAGACACAATTCAGACATTGCACAGGGTCTTATTTTTATTCCGAGAAATCCTTCAGAGTCTATTGAATTCCAATAATTTATATTAATCAATATAATAATTCAATTTTTTCATTTCTCTCATAAGTTCATTTCTGAATTTGTCAAACGTTTTGCACACTTATTCAGGCTCAAAATGATTAAATATTAATAATAATTTATTATAAAACGAAAATCTAAATTGAATACTGTGAATCACACCGAAGACTTCTGCTACTGCAAATATTGACAACATAGGGTAAACAGCTAGATGGAAATTCGATGAGCGTTACTATTCAAAAATAGTAGTCTAGTTATTTAAATAGTAATTATTGAATAGTAGCGCTCATCGAATTTCCATCTAGCTGTTCACCCTGTTGCCAATATTTGCAGTAGCAGAAGTCTTCGGTGTGATTCACAGTATTCAATTTAGATTTTTGTATAATAATAATTAATTCATCAGCATTTCAATAATTGCAGTAATATCTCATTAATTTCCATTTAATATTAAATAAAATTTAAATCGCCAATATAACCATTCCCCTCACATCAAGTCAGTATCAATAATTACTTCCTTATCCACAATTACTTCTTTGAAATTTATAAAAATAAATCAAATTGACCAACACTTGGAAAATGATCTCATAAAATTCTTAAAAACATTGTTTCACTTCACATTTCCACCTCGCAATCAATTTAAATCTATTATACCGGTATTGAATATTCTTTACATTGCATTATAAGGACGCAGTATAGGCCTAATGATATGTAAATGAAATAATCAACGACCACTTTTTTGAAAGTTGATAGAAAATTTTATCACAGGATAGGCCACAGTTGACACAGTATAGGCCTCATGATGAATGTGAATGGAATAATCAACGACCACTTTATTAAAAGTTGATAAAAACATTGATTGATTGATTGCACTTTTCCACTTGAATCAGTTGGAATTCCTACTACTCTACATTTATATTATAAGTAATAGTACAGTAGCGTATTACCATTATGCTAAAATGTCACCACAACCTGACACATTTCCTGCTAGGCTCACAGTTTTCAACAATCATTAAATAAAAGATATATGTTAGATGTAAACTTGTAGGTAAATGTGCATATGGCAATAAAATTGTAAATGCATAATCAAATCGCTGGAGATTATCCCTTCCAAGGTAAGCAGCTTTGAAAATATACATAATGTTTAGATTTAATCTGCGATATCTCGAGAAATATTTTTGATAAAAAATGTCTCTAGGCACATATCGGTAGTAAACGTAATAATACTAAACCTAGAAAACAGAGCATTGATATAGAAGTGAAAACAATCAGACAATGTGTTTGTCTACCAGTTCTAACAAAATTATTTACGGTGCGCTGGGTATTACAGACGTATCAATATAGCCTAATCGATTCTCTTCAGATGTAATCGGAATGGCATCCTTAGTGTTGTTGGAAAACATAGGAAAGCGTACAGACACTCTTTGTCATGAATCCACACACATTGCAATTCCTCAGTTTCGTAATCATCTGAGCTGGGGAAGTTGTTCAACAGCTCCATAATAGCGACGATGGAATGTTCCAACCCAAGTTCAAGTTTAAGCGTTTCCAGTTTTTGTAGCAAGTTACACTCCTGATTGCACAATATTTTTGCGAAAACTGGTTGCTGATTAAATGCAAGTTCTTTTTCAGATTTGACTTGACTTTTTGTATACTTCTTACTGCATTTTTTATCCTGTGATAAGGTGTATTATAAATATGTTCATTTTAGTATGATCAGGTTTGACTCTTCTGGCTATGAATCCAACTATATCAATTGTAATCTAAATAATTGAAATGAATTGTATCATACTAGAAGTAATCTTGGAGTTTTAGATATAATAATGTCCCATCAAGAATGATTTTCAAACAAGGAATAAAATTGGTTGGTCATCTCATAAAATTATGAGTGTTATATCTAAACTTCGCCTTTATGAGAAAACAGTATAGTCAACAGTATAAATGGAATGATCAGTGGCCTTTTTGTTAAAACGTTCAGTGTGATACCTGAGAAAGTAAAGCTCACATAAACATATTCCGATACATTGAAAATGTGACTCTTATTCGATGAGAATAAGTCATTATATTTTCGATGGAGAACAAAAATATTGGCTTCACTCATGCTTCTATAGAGAATCTAAAACCTTCTAAAATGTTTAAAGAATCTAAAATGTTCTTCTAAAACCTTCAAAAAGTAGCCTATAGGTGTTTCAGGTTTTAAGCAGTCTACTTGATTACTTCAAATAATAAATCTCTTCTCAAATAAATCAAGCTGATTCAATAGGTTGTGTGTAAACATTTAATCATCGTGTCATTTTTTTCAATTATATATTCTTTCTCTTATTCTCATGTACCGATACTGTACTCTCATAATTTGTAATAATTTACCGTACAATTTCTGGTACGTTATATTATTGAATTATCTCCATAACAGTATCAGTCTTTATGAGATAAATAAAATAATTCTCACCGCAGCAGAAAGATAGAGCAAATGGGATTTCATTTTATAAGGTAGGCCTGCAGTGCGTCTCAGAGATAACATTTTATCACTAGAGTGAGGTCCACGTTATAATGACAGTATTTGATCAACTTTGGTTTTGCTGTCCTTGTCCATCATTTGACAAAGCCGGTGGTACTATCCTTTTCTAGGTCCACAACGATGCCAATTATGTTTTTGACGTTGTAGAAATATAATTAATTAATGCAGAGAATCGGCATCGCTATTCTTCTATTTTTATCCACTGCCATTATAACGTGGATCTCACTATAGGTACTAGTATTCTTTACTGTCATGAAGCCTTCTATTCATTAATTTACTGATATTTTTTTTCATGATGTATTCTCCCACTCTTGAGACTGATTCTGTAGTCTAAAATCGAGATACCGATAAGATAACTTAGATTCAGGTTTTGTCCGTTAACAAACCTCAATAACAAAAAATAAAGTAAAATGCAAAAATATAATTATTTTCAGCCTTTATTGGAGGAGTAACCTTGTACCTGCGTCTCTGCCTTTCCCATGATATCTAATTGCTACAATCAGGAATCAATTGGTTCCAAATCAGAAAATTGGATTGAAACTGGTTCAATGTCCAAGATATTACCGAAATTGTGATTTCTTATTCCTGCAATTAAGGTGGAGTAACCTTGATCCTTGGTAAACCGCCAATAACTGTACGACAGAGCAGTAAAGCGCAGTACCCAAATGTCTAATCCCATGCAATTTCATGATATTACTAGATGCTACGCCTGTTGTGGTCATTATGGGTTCATCTATAGTTTGATTCACTTTATAATGTCAGCATTCCTCATAGATAACGTCAATGCTTGTCATTAGTCCAACGCTGACAGTTTGAAGTGAGTCTCACTATATACATGTAGTGAATCGTTCAATATACAGGTATTTTAACTGTAAACACTCTTCTCACTAAGAAATGACGAGGTTTCAGTTTATAGCCAAGTAGAATAACATGCTAAACGTACATTATAATATGTATATAGGTCAACAAACTGTTGCGAATCCTTCTCACGAATAAACACCACAATAATGATATTTATCGCATCATTCAGTCATCACCACAAATAGTCCTCGTAGATATTGCTATTAGTAATATTGTTGTTCTTGTCGGTTCAGAATGACTGACACCCCAACAGTGATTTGCAAGCAATCTTGTGCAATATTGAATTTGAATACAGAATTCTGAACTTGACATTATGATACTTTTGAGATTATAGTACTTTAATGAATAAAAAACTTGGGCTTATCAGCAGGGTGGGGTTTCAAGAATAATTAGGCTTGGAAAAATGTTCTCAATTTTGGTGAGAATGTCAATCGAAGTAAAGAAAACTACAATAATAAATTAGGCTACTGCAGGAATGTACACGATCCTTCATTGTTTTCAAGAAATGGGCTGAAACTATTTTATTTGAATTAAAAAATTACGAATAACAAATTACCCAACATTTTTTTCAACTTTCAAGTGAAGTTTTTTTGAAACAGTATTCTAAAACGAGTCAATACGTTTTAAGAAAAAAAATTGTTGAAACCAGTATAGGCTCAAGAAAATAGTCAAACGTTAACCTATGTATATAGTCATGCTATAATTATTTTATTATCTATACTAGCCAAATACGAGTATTTTCTATAACATAGCATAATTCGAAATTAGCATCTTATCAGATTAATCAAAATAAATGTTTTTTGGAATTATGAATAATAAATACCTTAACTTGATACCTTTCATTGTAATTAATTTGATTTTAGTAAGAAAAGTCAATCTAAATTAACACCAATAATGCATATTAGGCTAATAATGCATGTATTGATAATGCATATTTACATAAGTGATGTGAAAGAAATGTGACACGAGACTACATAAGTTTTATTGATACAATTTTAATACTGGAGCCTCAATATTAAAATTCTCATACATTGGAACGACAAAGTATAACTTTCCTCCAATTATTATCTGGATAATCTTTAGTACCTAACTAATAAAGCACCATTTTATATTATTCTTATGAACTGTATCATACCAATGACCGGTACCCAGTGTGAAAGCTTCTATAACAAACAAATTATTTCTTAAACTTGAAAATGTGAAGCTCGTCCTAAACAAATGGTTCAGCACAGAACACTACAGTTAGATATTATTGATAGTTATAGTTTTTGTTGTGCGTGTATTATCAGTTTCATCATTATGTAGCCTATCATTATCAGTTTCTTCAAACTCAAACTAAGATTGGTTCCTCTTTTAAATTCATTTCTTGTCTAAACACGTCAATTTGATAGCCGACTCTTACTTCAACGCAGTTAGTCCTGAGATAGAATGAACAAATGAATTTAGCATAATTGGCCCACTGTTGAAAATCCTTTCTTAATCAAGTAAAAATCATTTCAGGGCCATCCATTATTTTGAAGACTTTTTCAGTGGCGAAGTTTAACAACTGAATCACAATTGTGGTGAGTAATTAATTTCATCCTATATTCGTTTATCAAGTTTATTAAATATAATACTAACCCAAATCAGGACGATAGAGGACGGGATGGGGAATAAAGGTTCAAACAAATTGTTTTTATCAAATTATTTTTTTTTATCAATTTTTTCATATTTAATTTTTTAATATTAAATTTATTTTTCTGGTTGATGCTCAAGTTTTTGCCTATGGATACCTGAAAAGATGAGCAACAACCATGCTCTTGGCAGGATTTGAACCAAGCCCGACTCGCGAGTAGAATTATTAAAAGACATTTGGTAGGTGGGCCTATTCCTTTTATGTATCTTCTTTCAAGTTTAATCCAGTGATTCAAAAAACTGTACTTGATCAAATTTTGCTTCCAACACTTCAATTTACTTCACCACTTCTTTGAAAAATACTAAAACCAACTCTTGAAAATGGATTTTTGTATGGTAATTAATACATAATTATCTGGGAAAAAGAGTAAAATGGTACTAGCTATTCCAATATTAATAGTAATACTCCAATGGCTTTCATTGGTGGGGAGTCCCTGACTGAAGTTCCACTTTATTTTGTAGCTACCTTCATAATATAATTAAGGTTGTCAATAATTTTATAAAAAAACTACTTATAGTAGCATAGCCACCTCTAATACACCTGTATTAGAGGTGGCTATAATAGTAGTCATATAAAAATGAATCATTTATAAATAAATAAATTGTATTTTAATAGGTCCACTTTAATAAGTATTAAATAAATTAGGTATTTTTAATAAGCATTTTAATAGGTCCACTTGATTGTTAATTTTTAGAAAATTACTAGTAGCCTACCTTGTTTTATTTTATAAAACACGACTAGTTTCAAGCACTTACGGCATTTACAAGTTCATTGACATAATAAGTGCTCTAAACTAGTATTGTCGTGCTTTATAAAATATAGGTAATAATGATAGCCTACTAGTGATTTTCTCTAACCGAATTATTCCTTCTTCTCAAGAAGTAATGCAATGCATGACATTGGATTAAAATGACACTGGATTACCAAATGCAATCTAATCATATAGTGATGATAGTAATATAGTGATAGTAATAATAGTAATGCAATGTAAATTTACAAAAATGACACTGGATTACTAAATTTATATAAATTCCTAGCTGTGAAAAATAGTAATAATGCATGCTTTGCATGGCAATTCATGTATACTTGATTAGGTATGATATTCATGTAGACAATTGAAGCATTATTTACAAATACCTGCTATTGATATATGCCGCTAGTTTTAAATCCCTGTTAGTTGCACGACACTATTCACACTGGAACTAGGCACGCATGCGCACTGCGAAGTAAACAAGTTGTGCGCAACTCGTGAGTTGAAGGCGCGAAACAGCTTTGCCAACTGACCGAACTGAACTGCATACTGGACTTGCGCCAAAAATATAACAAGGAACCGGTAGTTCTGCGCATGCTCATAATAAGATGAAGCTGTGATGTCAAGGTTGGTAGATCGTGGATTCCTGGATTACATAGTGCATAATCTCTCATCTTCAAGTTTGATCTGCTTATAAAGAGTGTGTAATCCACATAGGATAATTATTGAATTAAAAACGAATTTCAGTTTATTCTTAAGACCTATCTACTAAAGGGTACTTCAAGTGCCCTCGAGGGAGCGGTTTGACAGTGTCTGGTCGCGCTGATAAGCTATATATCGCTTTTAGATGAGTTAAGAATCATGCGTCTTTTACTCCTGTTGGAAGGGTGACCGCTTGAGCCAACTACTTTGCATATTAATTCATGAGTTACCCGGTGGTTCGGAACCCACCTGAAACTGTAGGTCCATTCATTTCTCAATATCATCCGCCCAATTACCCACGCACAAACCTAGAGCTCATGTGGGCATCACCCTCAGCGAAAAAAGGTGAAATCACAGTTCATGATGAAGTCCAAAATTGATAGTCTCTTTACTCTGTAGCCTATATACGGTAGTTTGGAATTTGGAACATAAATTCCTCAAATTAATAAATTATCTATCTTTCAACATAGGTACTCTTATACTGTATTCAAAAATTATACAGAATTATTACCACGCGTATAAAAATTATCATTAAGCCGTTTAAGACGTTTTTAGACAGTTGACAATAGAAAAAAATAAAAAAATACATGTGTGGGTGAGGAAAATAACCTACTCCACTATGACAAGTCTACAGAAATATTTTTAAAATTTTGTCGGCAGAGTGTTTTATTGGGTTATACGACCCAAGATAGATAGATAATGATAATTTCTGTATGCTCGAAAATAATTTATGTAATTTTGTAATATATTTTTTATGTGTAATTTTTTTCAAATTTCGTCGGCAGAGTGTTAAACGTCTTAAAAGCCGTTCAAGACGTTTTCACTGCAGACAAAATTTGAGAAAAATTACACATATAAAAAATATATTTACAAAATTACATAAATTATTTTCGATCATTTAGGAATATTATCATTAAGGCTTATCTAACGTTCAACCCAATATAACACTCTGCCGACTTGCCATAGTGGAGTAGGTCAATTTCCTCATTGACACGTGCATTTTTTTATTTTTCCACTGTCAACTGTCATTTTTATAATTATTGTAATTATATAATAAATTAGTTAGCATTAGTTTAAATTTCTGTAAATTTGTATTTTATCAGTTTTCAGCTGATAAATGATTTAGCCTACTTATTTTATATTTTTTTATTTTGTTAATTTATTATTCAAATTATTTCACTTACTTTACAAACAGTAGAGAAATATAAATTGACTATAGTTTTTTCGTAGTTATCTTACTTGGGCTAGTTGTACACCTTGTATTTTTGAACTAGTTTATTCTCAAAGAATGATAAAGTAAACTACAGTCAATATTGTCAAAAATCCATATGAATTATTTATTCACTATAAATAACAGATTTCAATAGTTTTGGTGCATCATTCAAACCTTCATTGTGAAAAAGAAATTAATTAATTTTTTCATTCAACAAAAAAACATAGATAGTGTTCCAACATAGGCTAATATACAAGAAAAACTGAATGCGACTCCTGAGCAATACTTGGAGGGGTGCTGAGCTCATTTTAACTTCTGCTTTTATACCTCTATTGAGTATAATAGTGTTGAAGGTTATATCGGTGAAGAAATAAAATATTACGATTATTTGAACATTATTACTGATTTTATTTTTACTTTAAAGTCAAACCAATACATTGAACTCAAACGTTTTACTTAAGGCATGTTACACACACTTCACAGAAACAGAGTTCAGTACAGAGTCACCAGTGCCTTGCCAATCACACATATTTTTATTTAGTCTATTTCATTGTCAAACAACACGCCCCCTCAATGAAATAACCCAAAAAAAATTATTAATCAAAAAACAAAGTAAGTTATAGGAAAATTAACATAGTTCAAAACATCTTAATTATTAAAAAATATTATTTCTAAACTTGACAAAAAGTTCCTTTCCCAAGGGTTTTGTGAAAATGTCAGCAATCTGATCTGAGGATTTTAAATACTCAACTTGAATAACACCTTCAGAAATTTTCTCTCTTACAAAATGATACCTTATATCTACATGTTTCATTTTTTATGATGCTCAGGATTATGAGCTATTTTGATAGCAGACTGATTGTCTTCAAACAACAAAATACAAGTTTTCTTATTTTCAACAACACAAAAATCAATTAAAATTCCTTTTATCCAACAAGCCTCGCTTGCAGCTTGGCTCAAAGCAACATACTCAGCTTCTGTGCTAGATAATGAAACACTCTGTTGCTTCTTGGTACACCAAGAAATAGTATTACCAAAAACCTTGAAGCAATAACCTGAGGTTGATCTTCTCTCTAAATCACCACCCCAGTTTGCATCTACATAGCCTACAATCATATCATCATTCAATTCTCTCTTATATACTAGCTCTAAATCTAAAGTACATTTTACATATCTCAATACACGTTTTAAATTTTTATACAACATTTCACTGGCACAACTTTGGAATCGACTCAAGAAAGATACAGTACAACACAAATCAGGTCTAGATCCTACAACAGCATACATAAGACAACCAATTAGTCTACGACATTTCTTTTCTATTTCTACAGACTCTGACTTATCTCTAGTCAATAATTCAAAGTTGAAATTTTTATCCATGGGAGTGTCCATTGGCTTACAATCCTGCATGTTGAACTTTTCCAATACATGTTTGAGATACTCCTTCTGACTAATAACAGTTACCCCCTTCTCAATATCTTGTTTGACATTAATTCCCAAGAAATTAGAAACCAAGCCCAAGTCTTTCATCTTGAAATTTTCTTGTAAGACTGATTTCAATCTTGAAACATCATTCTCATCTGAACCAAAAATAAGTATGTCATCTACATACAATAATAGAAATACCTTTTTACCCTCCACAATTTTAGAATACAAGCAATAATCATTTTTAGACCTAGTAAAATTGTTCATTTTCATTACAGAATCAAATTTAGAATTCCAATCTTTTGGAGATTTCTTCAGACCATAAATTGACTTCTTAAGTTTACAAACCTTATTCCTAAATCCTTCTACTCCCTCTGGTAATGACATATAAACGTCTTCTTTGATATCACCATTAAGGAAAGCATTTTTTACATCCATCTGATATACAGGAAACCCTAATTTATTTGCAACACTCATGAAAATCCGAAAAGTTGGCAATTTGGCCACAGGGGCATAAATGTCATTTAAATCTATGCTATCCTTTTGTTGAAACCCCCTAGCAACTAATCTAGCCTTGTACTGAATGTTACCCTTCTCATCATTTTTAATTTTAAATACCCATTTGCTATCAATAATTTCTTTGTTTTCTGGTACAGTATCTACCTCTGTCCAAGTATTATTCTCTTTCAAAGCATTTAGTTCAGTTTTTACTGCCTCCAACCACTTTACAGAATTGTTTGATTTCATAGCTTCAGAAAATGTAAGAGGCTCATCTACTTGTAGACTAAGATAACTGGTTTCATAGTCTTTCAACCACACTGGTTTTTTAATCACTCTTTTCTCTCTCCCTCTTATTTCATTACTTTCATCCATCATTTCTTCTCCACTTTCTTCATTTACTTCTACTTCATTGATTCCATCTTCAATATCATTTGTTTCAATCTCAATACCCTCAGCTTCACTTGTATCAGTTTCTTCTACTTCATTATTTTCAATTTCTTCAACTTCATTTATTTCAGTTTCTTGTACTCCATCATTTTCAATTTCTTCAAATACATTGTTTGGATCATTACCTTTTGCGATTCCCTCAATGTCAAAGCCTTGATTTATCTTGAATACTTTGGGGTCAGAATACTTTTCACCTTGGTTAGATTGCTCAACATTTGAAAAAATTACATCCCTAGAAACAATTATTTTCCTCTTATCAGCATCCCACAACCGATAACCATTTTGCAAATATCCTACAAACGTTAGCTTCTTGGTTCTACTGTCAAGTTTCTTAAGATTACCTGCAACATGACTGTATGCTATACTTCCAAAAATCTGTAGTCTTGATAGATCTGGTTTTTTACCGTACCACTTTTCAGCTGGAGTACAATCAAGAGTACATGTTGGGCTTCTATTAACAATATAAGCTGCTGTCCTTACAGCCTCACCCCACATTTCCTTTTTCAATCCTGAATCAAACAAAAGTGCCCTAACCTTTTCTAGCAATGTCCTATTGATTCTTTCTGCCTTTCCATTTAATTCTGGAGTGTATGGAATGGTGAAATCCATGAAAATCCCTCTATTTTGACACCAATCCTTGATTTTATTACTAGAATATTCCCCACCATTATCACACCGAAATTTTGAAATTTTAGAATGCCATTTTGCCTCTACTTCAGCTACAAATTGTTTCATTATATCAAATACCTCACTTTTATTTTGAATAAGAAATACCATGACAAAATGTGTGAAATCATCTAGAAAAGTAACCATGTATCTTTTATTGTCCCAACTTACCGGGGTAATAGGCCCACAAACATCAGTATGTACTATTTCAAGGGGTCTTGTTGCCCTTTCCCTGACTGTTTTAAAAGGTTGCCTTGTTTGGCGAGCAGACAAGCATATTTCACATGGGTTTTTGGAAAAGTCATCAATTTTAGTTTTAATATTCATTCCCTCACTAAGATTTATGAGCTTTTTCATGTTATCTACACCAAGGTGGCCTAGCTTCCTATGCCATAATTCTACTTCATTAGACTCATTAGACTTGGGTGAAATAGTGCTAGTCATTACATGATGGACTGAATTTGAATTATGCATTTTCAAGTCAACTTCAAACAAACCATTCGAATTTTTTATGCCTTCCATAATGACTTCATTGTCTTTCAACACCTCAACCCTATTTCCACTAAATAAGACCTTACCATCGTTCTCAGTGATAGCACTTACAGATAACAAATTTTTAGAAAGTTCTGGAACATATAAAACATTATTTAAGTTGCATTTGTCTGATTTGATGTTTCCTACCTCAAGAGCAAACATTGATTCATTTTCCTTGGCTACTCCTACTTTACAACTAATTGGAATGGAACTATCAAATAGTGATTTAGATTTTACCATATGTGAAGTAGACCCTGAGTCAATTACGAAAGTGTCATAGTATTTTACATTAGAATTAGTAGTTAAAAAGGATACTTGGTTCTTCTTCTTATCATTCTGTTTTTTACGAAAGTAACAGTCTTTGTCTTCATGATTATTCTTCTTGCAAATACTACAGAATAGACCACTTTTCTGTTTCATTTTATTTCTGCATTCACGGGAAATATGTCCATAATTTTTGCATCTGTAGCACTGGATTTCCGATGTTTTGAATACCACTGGTTGCACAGAATCACCTTTATCAGTAGATAGTCTGCGTTCTTCATTCACCAACCGGGAGGTTAGGTTTGTGAGATTTCTGTCACAAATTGCGGTTGCTTCCCACGAAGTTTGAAAGTGGGTGTATTTCCTGGGCAGGGAGCTGAATATTTTGCCAATAACCATCTCGTCATCGATTTCGTGTCCAACAGATTTCAATTTATGGGTCAAATTTTCCAGACGGCTGATGAAACTAGCAATGTCTTCATTAGCCTCTAGTGTAAAATTGAAAAAGTCCTGCATTAGAGAAAATTTCTGTTGTTTTTCATCACGTTCGTAGATTTGACACAGTTTTTTAAACATTTCACATGAAGTTTCACAGTTCAAAATGTGATTCAAAGGTTTTGAGTCAATTGTAGTTATTATTATTTTCTTGGCTTTAGCGTCCTTCAAATTGAAAATAGAAAGTTCTTTTTCTTTACTAGGGTCGTTTGGTTTTAATTCTTTTCCATTAACAATATCACTAAGTCCTTGAGAGTCGAACAAAATTTTAATTTTAAATTTCCACATTTGAAAGTCTTCATCGTTGGATAGCTTTCCAACCATACCCAAGTCCGAATCACTGGAACCAGCCATTTTTACTTTGAACTCGATTGCCTTACCTGATTTTACTTTTGGGTATTTTACTTTTACTTTTAATGTTTTTACTAGAGTTCAATCACTTCACCGGTATTACTATTTTAGAGTTGAATCTCCGAACTTCCATTGTTGTCTTGCACGAGAGTATTTAGGTTAAAAAAGTTTTTTTTACTTGCACACGAAAGATACAGCCTGGGCCCATAACCTGTTGAAGGTTATATCGGTGAAGAAATAAAATATTACGATTATTTGAACATTATTACTGATTTTATTTTTACTTTAAAGTCAAACCAATACATTGAACTCAAACGTTTTACTTAAGGCATGTTACACACACTTCACAGAAACAGAGTTCAGTACAGAGTCACCAGTGCCTTGCCAATCACACATATTTTTATTTAGTCTATTTCATTGTCAAACAACAAATAGCCTACTATTCTTTCTCCAACGTTCAATAATATGTGCTGTGTAGCTGGATTATACAGCATCAACTCGAACAATGTATCATTAATGAATGTGCAAAATCAAACTAAGTGAATAGAATTGATTCAAGCTCGGTTAATGTTATTACGATAAACGTCTATAACTGGTCTCCAAATACTTATTTCTTGATTAAATTAAATATATAAGTAGCAAGTTCTCAAACATACCATTTATTCGATATGGAAACTAGAATTAGTAATATAATAATACAGTATTGAGGATTCCTTAAATTCAATTTAAATTTTAATGAAAAATTGAAAATCGTTGAAAGTTTTCATCACTACTATGTCCTTCAAATGGTCAATTAGTTACTGATGAGTTACTAACTGTGTGCAGGGTGAAGAAATGTCCAGTATCACACTATAACAGTACGGTAGTGATATAAGTAGTGGATCTCACTAATCCGAAACCAATCCGAAAAAAACAAATAAATAAACATCAATACTTCCCATTCGACCAAGCAAATCCACTACGCAGCTTATGAGGTGATCGGAGTGGTAATATGATGGAGTAAATTGAATTAAGCAGAAATCCTGCTTAATTTCTCACTGATATTATCAGTGACAGTTGAAGTAACCGGCACAGTAAAAAAAATAATTTACATGAGTTCTGATTGGACTATTTCCAATCAGCACGGCTGATGAACAGTATGAATAGTCCCATTAAAACTTATGGAAATTATATTCTCACTGTGCCGCCGCTCACTTTCACTGACACTGATGTGTGAGAATCCACTATAACTGATGTGTGAGAATCCAGGTATTGTTGTCTGAATGCGAAGAAATAGTTCCTACCAAAAACACAATAAATCACTCATCCTACCACGAGTCTGTTATTATTCAGTATAATATTTTGGTTTGAAATATGTAGTTTTATGAAAATTAGCATTTTAAAAAGTTCAAGTTTCATAGATTTTTTTGATGAAGGCTGGCTGGCTAATTAGAATGACTTGAAACATTTTTGTGAATTTTACTATTGTGGACGCTATCAGACGTAATCATAGTTTGAGAGGTATTCTTGACGTGGGCTGGCTATAGCCATAGAGGAAAGATAATTAGCTTAAGTTGTTTGTCTCTGCTATAGCTGATTGAAATTACTTAATAAAATTGTGAATTTTATTATCATGGACGCTATTAAACATAATCAAAGTTTAAAAAACCATGATTTTGATTAGGCCTACACATAATCAAACTTCTCATGATTTTCATTCGTGATTGATGATTCAATATTTATCATAAGTCAATATTTAATTTTAAAAATCATACAATTGACTTATTTTTGATTCGCAAATTACGATATCTAATATCAAATTGAACCATTTAAATTAGAAGTGTGAGCTAAGGTAGCAGGTCAAATATCATTCATACCTCAGAAGCTATCTTTTATACTGTAATCTTAAATTATTTATTCATTGCTAATTTTTGTGCAAAAAACATTTTTGACACCGAAAAAGTCAAGATTATAGTTTCAAATTAATCAACTTCAGCAAATAGCATGTAGGCCTCTATAAAGAGTTGATAAAATCAGCATATGCAACTGGAAGGAATTCTCAAGTCTAAACATATTTCCTAGTTTGTCCCTTATAATAATTAAATGAGTGAAGGTGGATCTAATTCAATAGTCAATAAATTTTATAGCTGTATTTGAATCCTTTCTCAATGCATATCTCATGACCCTTGTCCTTGTCCATTGTCTCAAGCCACCCTCACAATATAGTTTGTTTTTGTTAAAACTCTTGAACTGTCGTGAAGATTTCTTTAGTTTCATGTGCTTCGTTTATTCATTACAGTATTTTCATTTATCTATATTGTATCTTCATTTTATCTATACAGTATTGCTTGAAAAAACCTACATGTGCCAGCAATTATTGTTATCCATAAATAATGAATATATTGTTAAAATTTAACATATTTAATATGAATGAAAATGTGAATGAAGATGATAGATTTGTTAACGACCTGATTGAACATTTTGACTGAAAATATTACCATTGCAACCCAACTCACTATTTCAACTACTTATTAATTAGTTATTATTAACATTTCAAGGGACCTTAGTTAATTATCAACATATTCATCTGAACAGATTTAATTAGGCTATTTATTAAAACAGATTTTTAGACTGCTGAGCCCACGGAAATTCATTCCCGTTGCCTCACTCTTTAGTCTACAATATGTTCTCCAGAATACAGTAGCATATTACTGTGAATATGTTTTTCTAATTTTGATGACCGTTGGAGTAGAGGTAGGAGTTAGCACTTTCCGTGCAAACAGGAAGCGCTGGGCTCAATTCCCGTACGGCCAAACAATTTTTGGATAGTATAGTAGCTATCATAGAAATCACTTCTGGTTATCTGCTCTTCCTTTTGTTAATGTTCGCATTAGCAGAAGTCTCCAGGGTATCTACTTAGTTGATAGCAATCAATTTAGATTTTCTCTCAATTTATTATCATCTATATTCTTTATTCCATTACTTTATAGGGATTAATTTCAACATGTCTTATTTCAGATTGTTCCAGAAATTTCAATGTAATTTTTTGTGTCATAGATGTGAATAGAGTGGCTGTTTGTAGCAGTGGCACGTGGCACCACCGGAAATGCATCAAATGTTGGAGTATGAAGATCGTCCTCTGATACAACATGATCCCCTCTGTCTCGGACCACAGGCTCCAAGTATGGCACTTGACAGGTGCAAGTCTTGTAATCGTTCTTTACCACTATTGCTCCCATATACTTTCTCAAACTAACTGAGATTTGAATGACTTAAGGAGGCTTGAACCTTCCTGCTCATTTGTGTACAATGCGCCAAAATGTGAACGGTATATATGGAATATAATACATATCTGGATTTTCCTGTACGGTTTGTTCTATGTAGGGTTAACAATCCTATTAAACATCGAATACTCTCTTTATATTAAATATTTTATAAATGTAGGCCTATTCCATGTTTTAGCTCATTAGTCATTTTCAAAAGAAAATGAGGCATTTGAAAATGACTGTCAAGCTGAAATTAATTAATGCATTAATGAAATTGAATAAAATTACTAAGGAATTGTCAAAACCACAGATTCGGGGTGCCACAAAGACGGGTGCTTTATACTTTGAATAGAACCTAAATTATGTGATTTTGAAAATTTCTTAGTAATTTTATTTAATATGAATAATTAGGTACCACAATATCAACTTCTCAACTACACAAAAAGCATTAATGGAATATTGAAAGGTTACTTGATGTTATTTTTATTCCAATTGAATTTCTCATTTTATTTCAAGTAATGAATGAAACAGATAGAAAAATACTGAGAGCTGTTTTATGATCGAATAGTTTTGATCCACTTTGCAGAACGCCGTCTGTTGTAAAGTCCAAGTTGTTTCGTCTTTCTAACAGTACCTTTTTTGTGGAAATTGAATTCATCAATATAAATCTCTAAATATATTATATAATAATTCATTCATTCGTTTATTCATTAATAGTGCCAAGAATGATCGGGAGAGGAAAACAAGCTAAGTACAAAACTGTCCAACGGATTTTCATACTTACAATTTTCCAGAAAATAATGTTATTCCACTTTATATTGTTAAGATTGTTTTTTTTCGAATTAGGCTAACTATGAATTAATTATAGCTTGATTAACTGATTTATTTTAAATTTCAACGCATTTATATATATATGTTTTATATCTTTCAGAGAATTGTGATGTGTCCGCAGTGCACCAGAAGATTATGGAGTATGGAGTTTGGCATCCTGATAAGCGGATGTATTCCGTGCTCTCCCTTCATTATTCACCTCAGCTTCCAAGAATGTAACATGATAGGTAAGACTAAACCTAGTTCTCTATGTTACATAACCAAGTAACCTGTGCTCTCCAAAGGTCTGCGAAGAACAATAATAATACTGATTATGAAGGTTTTTTGAAACAATACCAAAGGTATAATTCATAATTGGTACCAAAGGTATTGTTATCAAGTACGGTAAAGTATATAAAATATATGGTATTTTGGTAGCAATTCAATAGGGACTCTCTCTTCAAGTGAGCTGTATATGATAAATTGAATGAGCTTCCTTTAATTGTTGGAATCAATTAATAAAAACATGTTTTTTTAACCATCCTCGGTAAATTCAGAATCTGAGTGAAATCTGTTTTTCAAGAAAAACTGTTTACTACTTTAAGCGTGATGATGTGTCAGAGAGGTCCAAAGCTTCTTTTATCATATTATAAATAATAAAATTATGGATGAACTTGGATAGGGTTTCTTTAGAAATTATTTCAGGCCTGCTAGCTTCAAGACACTATTGTGTCTTGTCACACTTGTGTGCCTGTTCACTCTTGCTGTTTCCTCCCATCCATTGTAATTCTGTACTATAATAGTCATTAGTCAATATCTTTTAATAGGATATATCAATAAGATAAGGCTAACATAGATGTGTTTTTCGTATAAGCCTATCAGATCAACTTTAATGTTTTATGTTTGGTAAGAAGTGACTGGGTCTAGATATTTATATTCTCGTTGGATGGGTGACCGTTTATTAGCTACTACCATATCACTTCTCCAACCTCATAATAAACAGCTCATAAATTATAAATTATTTATATAAATAAAGCTTTAGAACTTGCTGATTCTACAGTTTCAGATAGGCTTGAAGTACTTTGGAAATATTCCCACTCTCTAAAGCATTAGCATACTTTAAAATATTACTAGAACCAGCTTCTAGAACGAACATTTTAAATTCTTGTTGACTATTTTTGTTTAGCCTTGGATTAATGTATAGAAGGCTACTTTACAACTTCTCAATCAATTTATATAACTACTAGAATTATTTACTCTACAACCAATTCTAATATAAATCAATGAAACAAGGCACAGAGCTAACTTTGGTGTTGTTTTTGAGGTAAACACTTCCTGTTTCTATTAGAATTGTTTGCGAAATTGCGCCATAAGTGCTAGCGGTACTGTAGTTGAATTAAAAATGGCTTTCTCCGCTGGACCCAAGCGTGCGTGGATAGATATTGTCAGTTAGATAGTGTTGTGTACCATGCCTACCATCTTGCAGCGAGTGAATATGTCGTTGTTAGTGATCATTATCGAAAACTCTTACAATCAACTCAAATAAACTATCCCTGTGGTTTTTTATCCTGGATAAAGATGGGCTGTTTTAGTACTGTCAGGTCCAGTGGAGGCAGCCTTTGTAATGTATCTGAAGCCAATGCTTGTTATTGCGAGATTTCTTACCTACTTTTAAACTATTCTATTAGGATTTTGAGGTGTTCCTTTGAATAACTTTTTAAGAATCATCAAAGACTAAAGTAACTTTTAAAAATTTCTATATTCTCATGTCAGAATGTAATTGATGTTAGATTTTAACCAGAATGTTTTGCTAAGTTTTGGTATACATGGTGACCACCATGAACCGAATGATTTCCAATTCCTAAATCATAGTGAAATACTATTAGCTAGACCTGACCCTTTTTATGTAGTGCAAAATGCCACTTGCTTCATGACTTTTCTCTGAGTAATGTGGTTTTACCAATACAGTAGCTCATAATTTTTCAAAGATTTTCTAGTTTTAAACCGCTAGCATTTAATGAACTAGATCCTGCATGTATTTAGAGCAAACCTCTAATACCACTGATGATGGTTTGGCAGTTGGCAGTTCCTTGTGCCCTGGTGTGGAGGATCATCACAATGTATTTGGAGATCAGCATTCTCTGTCTGATGTGAGTCAGCCTTTTCTAGGTTTCGATCTGGCGAATCATGTAAGTGTGGACACTCTGCTTGAGGATGGAAGGGATTGTCCCAAAGTTTCTGGAGGTCAGCAATCATTGTCTGACTCGAGTCAGCCTTTTTTAGGATTCGACCTGGCGCCCCTAAGAGTGATCTAAGTTTTGATATGCATGTAAATGAGTCAAGCCCTAATTATTTAGAGTCTTCTAGAAATAATAATAAAAAATTCCGATTGAATTTATGCTCCATAAATGTGCAGTGTTTAAGAAACAAATTGAATGAACTTGAAATCTTATGTAAATCACAGAATGTTGACATATTGTGTATCATAGAGCATTGGTTGGTTGAACAATAGTTACCATTCTACCAAAATATTGATAGGCTGGCACTTACTGACAGTTTCTGTAGACAGTCACCTTGGGGCGGTGTAGCTGTATATTTCAACAATAGGAATAATTTTACTATTAAACCACTTGACTTGTCAACGTACTGTGTGGAAGTTTCGGCGGAATTTGCAGGTTTTTATATTGTTGAGCTATCACTCATAGTGATATCGATGTATAGGTCTCCTAGAGGGGATGCAAACCTGTTTTTTGATGAGTTGGAGCTTTGTATTTCTTATGCACTGTCTGTGGGTCATTATGTGTTGATTGGAACTGACCATAATTTCAATGCAATTTATTCACCAAGGGATGTCAGGGTGTTTCTGAATGTTTTGCAGGGGTTTGGGCTGACAAGTTTAATAAGTGAGGCAACAAGAGGATGCTCAGCTCTTGACTCAGTTGTAACAAACTTAGATCCGGATTGTTTCACTGTGAATGTTAGCAAGGATCAATATCAGACCACAAACATATCCTCTGAGAGCTCGGTTGGCTTGCTATAGACGGGGTAAAACATTCAAAACTATCCAGTATCGATCATTTAATGAGAATTGTCTTCAGATTTTTTGTGCTTCACTACAGGATCGAATTGAGCCCTGGTTTAATATGATTTAAACGTTGTCAGCAAGGGAGGGGTTTACGTTTTTCTTTTGTAGTTTTAAGGAACTTTTTGATTCTTTGTTTCCTGTGAAGACTAAAAGGCTTTTCTCATCATCGGGGAGGGATGCTGGTCGACTGGGGGGTGGTCCAACCCGTCCAAGTTGCGATTGGTTCACTCCAGAACTTGAAGAACTGAGAGAGCTTATTCTGTTGGTAAGTGACATTGCGTAAAACAAACCCTAATCTGAACATTGTATTGAAGAATCTTAGACATGGGTATCGCAATAAAATTAGGGAAACAAAATTGGAAGCAAACGCAAAACTCATTATGGAGTCTAGTAATAAAATAAAAGCTGCCTGGACCCTTATAAACAAAATAAGACCATCATCAAAAGAGACCAACAACTCATTTGCCACAGCAGATGACTTCAACAATTAATTTCTTGAGTCAGTTGAGAAGATTGTGAATGATATACCAAATGACGGTGAACCTATTCAGTTTACTCACATGCCTGCCATAGTTTCTGAATTCACCTGGAGTCCTGTATGTGCTCAAGATGTAATTGAAGCGGTTTTAGGTTTCAGAAGTTCCAATTGTAAGGATATTTATGGCATGACCCCAAATTTGCTCAAGCAGATGATAGTTATTATTGCACCAATATTAGCATTGTGTATAAACAACTGTTTAGCTAGCGGTACTTTCCCTGAACAACTCAAAATCTCCAGAACAGTTCCAGTCTACAAGAAGGGTCCATATTGGACACTCAAGTTTTAGACCAATTTCTATAATTCCTGTTTTTGCTAAGATATTTGAGGCAATCATATTTGCACAACTGTATAAATACCTTGAGGAGCATGACCTCCTGGCTCCTTCTCAGTTTGGTTTCAGGAAGAGAAAATCTACTGTCATGGCTGTGGAATCACTGTTAGAATCGATTATCAATTCTTTTGAGGAGCGGAAATCAACTTTTTCAATGCTATGTGATCTCTCACGAGCATTTGACTGTATTCCTCATACAGTTCTTTTCAAGAAATTGGAGCATTATGGCTTACAGGAATGCGCAATTCGGGTGTTTGAGTCTTACCTTTGATACCTCCCTCGCGTTCGCTACCTTTCAGCCTGCCGCTCTGCTCTGCTCCCCACGCCAAGCATCAACCAAATGAGTGGTTGACCCACCCGCCACCAGGGTGCGCCTCAGTCGCCGCCACCCGTTCCTGCGTTTCTATTGGCCGAAGCACCGCCGGCCAATAGCAGCGCAGGTGAACTCGGGGACTGTGAATAAAAGGGGGCTACTCAGCTACCCTCGATAGCACTTGCTCACTAGCAGCCTTCCACTGAAGAGCCAGAAGAGACCACCAGCCGAGACCACTACCAGCCGAGACCACTACCGAGACCAGGAGCAGAGCAGCGAGCAGGCCAATGAGGGAACCACGGCGAGACTAACCGCAACCTGAGGTGTCTTCCTTGTCTACTACCCAGCCGATGCCTAGGAGGAACCGAGCCAGCCGCCGAATCCAGAAGAGGAGGGCCCTACGTCGGCTTCGCCAGGTGGAGGAGAGGCTGAGGCTGTACACCGCCGCGCCAGCTGCGCCCCAAGACTTAGCGCCCCAGCCTAACAACTGGCGCGCAGTTCTGGATGCGCGGGTTGGGTGCCAAACCGACATCGGAGTGTGTGCAGCGGAAGCCTACGACCCTGCCTGCCCGGGGGTTTGACCGAGGGCCCCTTCTAAACGAGGAAGTGGTCGAGGAGGTCCTCCCGGCGGAGACTCGGCACGACCTCTGGCTAGTAGATCACCCGGTCAGCCCTCTCCGTATCCCGGGTAAACCAGAGTGGAGACTGCGAACCATTGACTTGAGCCCCTGCCGGCCTGCGCTCGCACCAGACGGACCTGCCCGGGACCCTCGCGCGGCGTGGTATTGCGCCAGTCGACGACTACTAAACATCTAGCCTGCCTTGGTCCCTTTTAGGGCCACCAGCAACAATCTTGGCCTTTTTCAGGGCCACCAAAAGCCATTTTTTCAGACAGTGGTAACAAACCCCTCGCTCGACCCGACTGACTAGCCCAATTGATGAACGAGCCACACCTTCCGCCATATCACCTTTCTGAGAGAAAACAGATTGTACATTGGAATGATCAGTGCTCAATTCCTCTTCTGGTAAAACGGGGTGTGCCACAGGGCTCATTGTTAGGCCCATTACTCTTTCTTGTAGCAATAAATGATTTTGCACTACTATCTAGCGGGAAATGTGCTGTTCTATGCGGATGACACTTCTTTGTTCTCTGCAAATAAGAGTGTCACCCAAGCTAAAGCAGATGTGATGGAGCTGTATGATAAAGCTCGTGATTGGTTCTCACTAAACAGATTGTCTCTGAATGAGGCAAAAACCCAAAGTATATTGTTCTCTCTATCTGATGTCAGTGAGTATTTGCAGCCGGTCCGACTATTGGGGTTCACTCTTGATGCCAAGTTACTCTGGGAACCTCATATAGACATGGTGTGCTCCAGTCTCAGCAGCATTGTCCATCTACTGAGAAGGCTGATGTCTGAACTGCCAATTTCGGTGGTCAGACAGGCATATTTTGCTTTTTTTCATTCGAGGATGAGTTACGGTTTGAAATTGTGGGGTCATGCATCTAGCACTTCTAAAGTTCTGTTAATTCAGAAGAGAGCGGTCCGGGTGATTTCTGGTGCGGGCTATCTAGATCACTGTAAGCCCCTTCTATCTAAGAATGGCATTCTATCCGTCATTAATGAGTTCATCTATCAATGTCCGAAGGATATACATCAGATGCAGGATATGCTACCAAAGAGCAATGACATTCACAGTCACTTCACAAGAAACCGTGAGAGTATATATATACCAAGATGCAGACTTGAAAAGTCCAAGTCGAGCTACCCTGTGATAGGCTACAATTCCATAACTTGCTACCAACTCAAGTTAGATCCTTGCCGAATAAACGTTTTCTCCAAGTACTTAGATCCTGGTTGATTGTGAATCAATTTTACTCAGTAGAGGATTCATTACTGCTGATCACAACACCCTAGTCAATTTAATATAATGCTTTTTTTGTCTATTGATACCAAGTACAGGAGACTGAATTATCTGATCTAATTGTAAATTTGCTTTTACTGATCTGTTTTATTTTATTTATTATTGTCTATTGTATGTATTGTATCTGTGCAATTTATTGTATGTTTCTCCAATGTGAATTGTGACTTGGCTATATGTAACTTCTATGTCCAACTGGCCCAATGAAAACTTGAAACTTGAAACCGCTTTAAAATTATCATACTATCGAGAATGCACTAGATGTCATTCATTTTTGAAAAATATTCTAATATAAATGAATATAGATAGAAATGTTATCCTGTACATGTTATTTAGGAGCTAAATTTGTCGATAATATTCAAGTAAAGTTATACAACCATTTTGCTCAGTAATTGAATTATTTTATTTCAAAAATTAATTTCTATCTTATAGATGGTGCTCATATATATTATGGAGTTGATTGATGTGGGAGTGGGAGTGGACATGGATTTGGAATTGCTTGGTAAGCAGGCTACTGTTTTGATTGCTATAATATTCAGAATTATATTTTAGTAAATTGGAAATGAATGTAGAAACTTGGAAATTGAGAATTCTATTTTTACATTTTGAACACTGCAGTATATGGTGAATACAACGTTTAGTTCTATATTTCTATATCAAATGCTTTGTTGATGCTCTGGGATTGATGATGATATGACAACATCCAAATGTAGTATCTCAACATAATCTATAGTTGATGACAACTGTTCCCAAGTATATTTACTAGAACAAGACAGTTTGGTCACTCGAACTACCTACTTCTGGACAAGAATGAACAAATAGCAACTCAGATGCTTTACAGAATGAATTTTAATGTTTGATAGAATTGAGATTCTATAAGAATATAACATGCATATATAATTAGTTCAATAAACACAACTATGAACTTTGGATACTTTAATAGTAGAATGATAAAAAATATTTTTAAATAGTTTTGGGGGTGATTAAAATAAGAATTTGAGTCACTTGCTTAAGGCACCACTAATAACTATAGTGTCTTTCTTTTATTACCTTATTTTGGCAATTTGGCACACATGTGTTTTCACACAATTTGGTGAATCCCTTTACTAAGCGCTTTTTGAGAGCAATACATTTTCCTTCCTAAAGTACTAAATTCCCGTCAACACAATTTTGAATTCAGACCAACCGAACTGCGTTGGCTTATGTTGGCGAAAACTAAGCCCGATTTCCAGTAGAGATCAAACTCCCAAAAATGACTGAACACTCTATTATCAAAAGCACCACTCAGGTCCAAAGTATTTTCCTTAACACACACCGTGCCCAACCAGAGAGCAATTCGAATACCTCAAGGGCGAATCAGACTAAGTTTGATTATTGTTATGCATATGATAAACAGAAATGTGATTGTCTATCATAATACATCACGTACCAAGAAGAGCATCAACATAATCAGACAGTTTAGGTACTTTAAATGTTCAAAACATGTCTTGTTCACAACAGCCAAATTAGGAGTATCTAGTGTTGTTGTTGTTTAAAATAGCATTGATAAACACGTGTCCAAAACTGTAGCCTACTGCTTATTCATCATTTCCAGAGTCAAGGATAATATTGAAGCAGAAGATTATTTTCTACTTGTGAGTCTATTGCTCACAGTGTCATCTAGCTTGCCGTGCTACCAATTTTTCCTAAATCGGTTGGATAGCATTTCACACCTATTAACCTAAGGATAGTTATCGGCTCCAATGTAATAGATTCTTGATAAACTATGAATGGATCTATCGCCTATGAATGAGAAATTCAGTTTTTAGAGCAAATGAACTTATAATCTTCAGAAGAATTTTGGCAATATACTTCACAAATACACAAATAACAATATCTTACACACACAAGCATCTAAAGTCATTACAAGCTAAATACTTATCCAGTTTATATAGTTGAAAACACAATGGCTATAGGCTTGTATACACACAAATCAATTATAGACAAAATAGAACACTATAAACTGTTCAAAACTCAATTTAAAACATTAATAAATTCACTTAAACAGAAAAATATTCAGAGAGCACAAAATTACAACACATGCAGCCAGCCATATTTTTCAGAGAAAAGGGAACAGGAAAAGCCTAGCTACCAGGAACAGAGCAAAGCTTCTTCAGTGTCGATGTTACGGACATGTCACCAAAAAAAAAATTATAAATTACAAGTTTAGAATTCACATTTTATATTTGTTCTCAATAAAACTTTATTTTGAAACTGTTATTTTAAATTTTATATATCATCTCTATTTAAATAAACCATTTATCTGTTAATCCTGTCAACCCAGCCTCGGTGACAACATGGAATATGCAACACAATCATTTACGATAAATTCTCAGTCAAAAAGTTGTCCGTAATCGATTACTCTGATATTTACTATAATGTTTTATAGATCTCGAATTGAAGATTCGATTCCAATCGAGAAAAAATGTAATATTACAAATACCCCCCTCTTGACATAAAAAAATTTTACTGTTTGAAAATTGTTGAAATTAAATTTGAGAACAGTAACAATTTTTTCTATAAAACATTACATGTCAACTATAATTGAAAATTATTATAAAATTCATCAATAGCATTTGTTATATGTTTCCAAACAATATTTCAAAGTATCAAAATTACTTTTGATTTAGCTTTATAATTTAAAGGAAAATATCTCAACAGAAAGTTTAATATATAAAGAATAGTTTTTTAAAATTGCACATAAATTTAATAGATAGAAAAATTCAATTTTTATTGCATAAAAAAAAATTTAGTATGTTGAATAAAAAATTTATTATTTTTTTTTTTATGAATTGATGAATTATTGTTACATTTAATTTTCACATAAAATTTCAATAAATCAAAAAATGTTCATTTCTTTCACTATTGACGCGGTTGATTTTATCAATGCAAATTTTGGAAAACAGTCCGTTAAGGCACTCAGCATGATTTTCAGTTAAGTGTGACTCCAGTGTGATGACGTTAGTGTTGGGCTGATCCGAATACTCGTAGTGTTAGGCTGATCTGGATGCACGTAGTGTTGGGCTGATACTTGTAGTCGACTGATGCATATCAAACTCGATACAGGTGACATCTCAATTAGCATTGCCTCATGCTTGTAGTAGACGGCTGCATACCAAACTTGATACAGAGTCACATAAATTTTGTATCATATTTGTAATTATACAATGTACATTTCAGGCTTGAAATGACAATGTAATTTGTTTTTTGGAAAAGAGATAGACGCTGCATACAGGATTAATTTAGGTAAGGTTTGGTTTTTTGATATTTTCAGCTTTCAAGGTTTAGAGTTCTGCATACAGGAATAATTTAGGAGAGGATTTTTTGAATCAATTCTTTCATGATACTGTGACTGTTATTCTGAATTCAAAGTTGTGAACGTGAACATGGATGGCAATTACCTCCAGGTAATGTAGTAGTGTTGAAGTTTGAGATACAAGGTCAGCAATAAGCATTTGCGTTGTCATTGGCGTATGCTTTGGTGTCGGCATTGGCATCGGCGATGATATTGGCATTGGCATCGGCATAGATATTGGCATTGGCATCAGCATTGGCGCAGGCATTGGCATCGGCGTAGATATTGGCATTGGCGCAGGCATTGGCATTGGCGTAGATATTGGCATTGGCATCAGCATTGGCGCAGGCATTGGCATCGGCGTAGATATTGGCATTGGCATCAGCATTGGTGCAGGCATTGGCATAGTTATTGGCGTAGATATTGACATCAGAGCAGATATTGGCGTAGTTATTGGTGTAGATATTAGTGTAGATATTGGCGTAGTTATTGGCATTGGTATTGGTGTAGGCATCAGCGTAGATATTGGTGTAGATATTGACATATGAGCAGATATTGGCGTAGTTATTGGTGTAGATATTAGTGTAGATATTGGCGTTGATATTGGCGTTGACATTAACATCAGAGCAGATATTGGCGTAGTTATTGGTGTAGATATTAGTGTGGTTATTAGTGTAGGCATCAGCGTAGATATTGGTGTAGATATTGGCGTAGTTATTAGTGTAGATATTAGTGTAGGAATCAGCGTGGATATTGGTGTAGATATTGGTGTAGTTATTAGTGTAGGCATCAGCATAGATATTGGTGTAGATATTGACATCAGAGCAGATATTGGTGTATTTATTGGTGTAGACATCAGCGTAGATAGTGGCGTAGTTATTGGTGTTGTTATTCAATTGATGAGTCACACTAGTTCGAAAACACCCAAATGTTCTTAACACTCTTCATGGCGTTCACTTGTTGCTGATTTCGAGGTTCATGTGATAATTATTTCAATGTTAATGTCTGTGCTGTACCTGTTATCTTTGTAATATTACATTTTTCTTCTCACATTTGAATCGAATCTTCAATTCGAGATCTATGGAACTTTATAGTAAATGTCAGAGTCATCAATAGACGGACAAAACTTTTTGACGGAGAATTTATTATCGTAAATGTTTGTTGCATTGTTCCATGGTGTCACCGAAGCAGGGTTAACAAATTACTAAATAAATCGTTTATTTAAATAGAATATATGTATAAAAATTTAAAATAACATTTTCAAAATAAAGTTTTATTGAGAACAGATGTAGAATGTGAATTCTAAACTTATAAGTTATAATTTTTTGGTGACGTGTCTGTAAAAATCGATACTGAACAAGGCGTTGGCTTCGTGACTTGCAACTTATTTTTTTTTCCTGTTCCTCCTTCTCTAGAAAAATGGCTGGCTACAAGTGTTGTCGTGGAGTTTTGCTCTAAATCATTTTCGTTTATTAATGTTTTAAATTGAGTTTTATATAAATTTTTGTGCTGTTTTGTTCAGATTTAGCTGTTTGTATAGTCAAGCCAATAGCCACTGTGTTTCAACTGTAAACTAGATAAGTATTTTAGTTCGTAATAACTCTGAAATAATTAGGCTTAATATATATTTTTTCTTTGTGTATTTGTGTAATTTCATCTGAAGATTATAAGTTAATTTGCTCTGAAAACTGGATTTCTCATTCATAGGCAATAGATCCATTCACAGTTCATCAAGAATCTATTTTATTGGAGCCGACAACTATCCGTAGGTTGATAGGTGTTAAATGCTATTCCAACCGTTTAAGGAAAAATTGGTAGCACGGCAAATGGTACGCCCTGGTGTGGGACTCAAACTACAAAATATATCCCTGGTTATAAAAAAAAAAATTATTGGTAGGATAGATATCTTGATGAATTGTGAATGGGGGATGCTGCTGAGTGGGAAATCGGTTCAAGAAAGTTCAGGTTCTAATGAGTAAATATTTTTTACGCAGTAGCAAGATGGAGAGCAATAAAAATAATGAAGTTTTATCCAGTGAAAACATTCAAAACTTAGATGAAGAATCACAAGATTTAGACCTAACCTTAAACAATGACTCAAACGATAGTGTAGCTGTAAGTGAAAACATTTCAAATGTAACAAGTCATGAGAAAGTAGTAGAAATATCAAATGAAACAAGTATGGTAGGAGCTAAAAATGATATAAATCTTATAGAGTTCTTAACACAAAAGTTTGATAGACAAGATGCTAGATTTGATGAGCAAAATGCTAAGTTTAATGCTAGATTTGATGAGCAAAATGCTAGATTTGATGAGCAAAATGCTAGATTTGATGAACAAAATGCTAGATTTGATGAGCAAAATGCTAAGTTTAATGCTAGGTTTGATGATATGAAGCAAGAATTTGCTAGCATAAGCCTAGATCAGGTTAGTACAAAGCGGGAAATAAAAGAGATAAATGATACATTAAGTAAAAATCACAAAGAAATAGGTCATCTACAGCAGAAAACTAATGATCTTGAAACATCAATGTTAGATGTAGAAACATCAATGCAAAACAAAATCATTCAAGTTTCTGATAGGGTCAGTGAGGTTAATGAAAGAGTAAATAAAAATAAGATCATAGTTGAGCAACAAAATATGACACAAAATGCTATCAATGCAGAAAATAATGAAAGTATTAAGCATGTTGAAAAAGAGGTTGTAGATTAAACGAAAAGTAGACAAGGGAATCAAGGTATTATCCTCTTTGAAAATAGATTGTCAAGAAAATACAGCTGCTATAACTGAGGTTAGAAAAAACATAAATAAAATTAACATGTCAACAAAACCGATGTGTAATCATACTGGTAACAATAGTATTTCGATAGGTTTGAATTCCAAATGCAAATTGACAAAAAGAATCCAATGCATTTCTTAGTAAACTTGACCGAGTATCTTGAGAGAAATGAAATCACAAACTGGATCAAAATTAAGGGTATTTTGGAAAACAATTTTAATTCAAATTTTGCTCATCGTGATTGGTGGATTTTCATTCGTTTTGATATAAATAACTTTGAAGAATTTAAAGAGAAATTCATTGCTAGAATGTGGTCAGACAACATTCAGTCATCTGCTAGAGATGATTTGAGATTTGGAAAATATAAGCCAAACTTATCTAAGAATCTTACTGAGTATTATATTTCTCGTTTCAACATTGCTAAGAATCTAATTCCAGCCTTAGATAAAGATACTATTCAAATCAATCAAATCCAAATCGACCAGCTAACAACTACCAGTTAGATTTCAGCCTACCACCGCCAGGTTATATGCCTGCTCAAACTTCAAATCAGACAAATGCAAATCGTCCAAGACATAATGCTCCTTTAAACTAATAATGGGACGACGAAACGACAGCCCTGCTCTCCCAGTTAAGGAAAGGTCAAATTTTGATATAACTGTAGACATGAATAAAATAAATTTTGAAACTGAAACTTCAAACAGATTTGAAGTAAGAAAGCCAGAATTAATCAGCCAAATTCATGTGCAAGAAAATAGCTGTAAGAATTTAAGTAATGAAGTAATGCCTAGTTATCAAGAAAGTCATATTAAAGCATCAAGTGTTAATATGGTACATACTCCAGAAATTCAGGTAGATGAAGCTATGAGTAAATCTGAAATTGTTTGTCAAGAAGAACCATACATGACAGGTTGTATTTTTAATGAACTATTGGAGGAACAAGAGAATACTCCACCCACTGGATATGACTTAGCAGAAATAGAAGTACAAATTTTCAATAAGAAATATCAAATGATTATTGACACCGGCTCTGAGGTAAATGTAATTAATGAGAAACTTGTTGATGAAATGAAGAAAAACAATCTCAAGTTGAACTTGGTACCAGCTCCTAATGTAAGTATAGTTGTAGCTACTGGTATGAGACATAAGAAGATAAATAAACAGATTATGTTAGAGGTATTTTTTGGTAAGTTAGAATTGCCAATAGTTTTTCTTATAGTTCAAGATTTAAATGTGGATATTTTGGTGGGTTGTGATTTCTTAAAAGATGCTGGAGCAATTATTGATTTTAATCAAAATATGATATCACTGAAAGATTGTTGTTTTCCATTTATAAAAAAGGATACCTTGAAGTACAATAGACTTTTTCATGTTAACATGGTAAGAGACCAAGAAACGTTTGATACTTTATGGAAGCAGCAGATTGATAATTTAAGATTACAGCTAAGCGATGAATCTCCTGAATTGGTAAACAAATTAATTGAAGTATTTGAAAATAACAAAGATATTTTCTCTGATAGTCCTGGATCTGCAAAAGACTATTTATGTCAACTTAAAATGAAAAATGATGTGAAATTAGATAAGAAGAGTTATCCGATTCCATATCAGTATAGAGATCAAGTCAAGAAAGAATTGAAGAAAATGTTAGATCAGAAAATCATTGAACCAGGTAGTTCTGAATATACAAGCCCTATGGTAGTAGTGAAAAAGCCAAACAATGAAATTCGATTATGTTTAGATGGAAGAGAAATAAATAAGTACATAATAAGGGATTTTACAGAAACTGAACCAATAGATAACTTGATCATTCGTTTCAATAAGTGCAACTACATTAGCAGTTTTGATCTCACTCAAGGTTTCAATCAGGTAAAATTAACTGAAGATAGTAAAAAGTATGTAGCTTTCAATGTTTTTGGACAGACTTATCAATATACACATCTACCATTTGGATTGAATATTAGTGGTTCTGAATTTATCAAGTGCTTGTACAAAATGCTAGGTGAAGAGGTTTGTGAATTTACTATTGCTTATATTATTGATGATCTTGCCATTTCTAGTATATCTCTTGAACAACATATCAGTCGAATTGAACTATTATTCAATAAGTTGAGGGAAAGTAATTTGAAGTTGAAACTGAATAAATCGAAATTTATTGCAGATAAGATAAAGTATTTGGGTTATATTATCAGTAAAAATGGTATTGAAGCAGATGACTCTAAGCTAAATGCTATTCAGAAATTTCCCATTCCTCAAAATTTGAAACAATTGCAGTCATTCATAGGTCTCTGTAATTTTTACAGAAAGTTTCAGAAAAATTATTCATACTTGACAAATCGTTTTAAACATCTTCTATGCAAGAAAAATAAATTCATTTGGACTGAAAAAGATAATGATACCTTTCAAGAAATCAAAGATAGGTTCATCGACTGTGTGATCTTGAAACATCCTGATTATAACAAAAATTTCATTTTGGCCACTGATGCCAGTGATGTAGGAATTGCAGCTGAGTTATTTCAGGAAGGTGAAGATAAGGAACACTGTGTCATTGCATATGCTAGCAGAAGCTTAACGAAATCTGAATTAAATTACACAATATGTGAGAATGAATGTTTAGCTGTATTATTTGGCTTGATGAAACTTCAAAATTATTTTGGTAATCAAAAAATAGTTGTCCGTACAGATCATAAAGCCTTGACCTTTTTAAAAAAAATGTAAGATAGGACATGGTCGTTTGGGAAGATGGATTCTTGCATTACAGAATTTTAATATTGAGTGGGAATTTGTAGCAGGAAAGGATAACATTGTGCCAGATATCATTTCTAGAACTGATTATGAAGGTAATTTAGAAAATCGAAATTCAAATGAATTCAAGGTATTGAATATCATTAAGAGTGATAACAAGTTAATTGAGATAGTAAAGAAGATCAAAGAAATTCAAAAAGATGATGTTTGGTTAAAAAATGTAAAAGAAAAGTTGGAGACAGGTAATTTGAATATCAACAAATTTTTTAAAGTAAATGATGATCTTTTGTTCACTAGAAAATCTGGAAAGAATAGTTTTTGGAAAGTTTGTGTGCCTTCAGCACTGTATGAAGAATTGATAGTTGAATTTCATGAAAGATTAGGTCATGTAGGTATATCAAAAACATGCAAATTTATTGAAGAAACTTTTTACATAAAAGATTGTTACAGACTTGTTACCAAAACTATAAGATACTGTAAGTATTGTCAACTTGTAAAGACATCAAATGAAAAGAAATTATTAAAAATGCATACCATAATTTCTGAGAAAAAACATCACAAAGTGTTCATTGATGTTTATGGAGAATTACCAGGTGGCAAGTACAAATGGATGTGCATTATTCATGATGGCTTTACTAAGTTTACAAAGTTGTATCCTATAGTTAAGGCTAACGCTCATAATTTAGTAAAAGTTGTTGAGAAATATGTAAATGAATTTGGTAAATTTGAATATATAATCAGTGATAATGGTACTTGTTTTCAAAGCAGATTGTGGAAAGAATCTATGGAAAGATTAGGTATAAAATATTACTACATTTCAGTTTATCATCCCCAGGCAAATCTTAGTGAAAGACCATTGAAAGAGGTCAATCGCATATTGAGAACTTACGTTCCCGTAAATAAGCATAATATTTGGTACAAGTATATTGATAAGGTTGAATTTGTCATCAACAACAATTTTCATGAATCGACTGGTCACATACCCATGGAGCTTATGATGAATCATAAATTGGCACATCTTGTTTTCAAATATATCAAATATCCTGTAGAAAATAAGTTTGAACTTGAAGAAGAAAGTATCAGAAACAAACGAATACTGTACAGAATAAAGAATAGAGGTGTCATCAGGAGATTCAAACAGAATATGCATAATAAACCCAAGTATAAATTCAAAGTTGATGATCTAGTTGTAATTCGAAATTACATTTTGTCGAGCAAGCTGAAGAAGTTTTCTGCCAAGCTGTGTCCTAAATATCGTGGACCTTACATAATAAGAGATGATCTCAATAAAGGGTGTTTCAAACTGGAAGAGATAAGTACAGGTAAAATTGTGAGAGTCAATCAATATATGATGAAGAAATACCATCAGAAAGCACACAATGATTAGGAATCCTGTGTTATGCCGGGATTCAGAATAGCATAATCGCTACACAGTGTATGGTAAGAGTCCATAATTGTGTCTTTTTTCTTTCCTGTAGCCTATTTTCTTGGCCCTTAATCTTTTTAATTTTCGATTCTTTCCTGTCTTTGTGTAATATTCAGTAAATTTCTTCTATGAAGCATATCTTAAACAATCTTGTCCATAGTCATTTAAATTTGTATTTTTCTGAAATAATATTAGAAGTTGAAATAGTAGCTTATTTTCCTAATCTTTAATTTGTTGATAAAACTTAACTTTTCTAAAATCTATCCATTGTAGTGTAAATAATTGTTTGCTTGCGGTATATTTTTTCATCATGTATTACATATTTTAATCATGTCTATTTTTTTCAGGTATTATATTAGGTAATTAGGTTTTTCAGAGCAATTATGTCCCATGTTCTCATCTTTCATTGCATATTGTGCCATAAGCCATATGTAATTAGGTTATAGTTTTCTTCTGGGCTTTTAACCCATTTTGCATTTTATTTTTTCTTTGCTGTCCAATACTTTGGATTTTTGGTAGACAAGTAGGTGTGATTCTTTTAGAGGTGTGGGCGTGAACCACATATGGCTGGACTCGATTATCTGAACTACTTGTTTGCGATATAAAAACCTTATGACTGCAACAACAAATGTTTGTAAAAACCTTTTGCATACTTTTGTTTTTGTGGTCCGATACTAGAGTCTGCTATCACATTGCCTTACAGACATCTAGGAACTTTCCACCCAGTCACAATAGTCAACATATTTTTTTTTCCTTCACCAGTTGTTTTTGTGGGAGTGATAGCTCACAATTATAACAAATTAGAGTCATACTTGGAATTTACAAAATTCCATAGTAGTATATTTTATTAAATATACTTCCTCATGAAAGTTCAGTACTGACATGTAGGATAGGCTCTAATTAATCTTTCTCTTCTTTGTATTGTTTTAGGGAATTTATTTACCCAGTTTTCTTTTTCTCTTGTTTGTATTTTTAGGGAACTTATTTACCCAGTATTCATCTTGATCATCTTTGTATTATAATCTTGAAATGTTTGTACTTATTATACAGTCTTTAAATTTTAAATTAGTTTAAAAAAATAATTGGTTCAATTTAAAACGTTTTGTTATATTATTAATTGAAATAAGTGTTTTGTAATTGATTTTTTTTTTTAATTTTAAAATTGTTTGTTCTATAAATTTTGATATGATTGATTATCGTTTGAAATGGATGCTGGAGTGTATGTAGAAATTTTAGTGGGGTTTGTTGATTAGAATTTTGCTGGTATGTGATTGTTTTTTGAGATGGAAACCCATTATTGCCTAAAGAAGGAATAACAGAGGTTATGACTTAGAGAGGCAGTAATGAGATAATATTTTTTGTGTTGATTACTTATGTTGATTGCCATAGATGCAGATTACTCATGAATATTGTTTGCCTTTGAAGCAAAATATTATTGATGTTTTGAATGATTTCTTGTTTAATGATTGATAGTAAAGTTTTGTCATGAAATGTAGTTTGTGTTTAGAACGAAGAGTCGAAATAAACTATAGTATCCGACAAACGATGATTAATAATATTAAATAATTTGCTTTTTATACAATTTTTGAAAAAAATTAAAACTAAATAATTTTGAAACCCTGAATGATAAATCATAAATGTGAAATGAACTTGCTATAAATGAAATGTTATACTAAATGATAATGAAATGCAGATATATTATGAAATGATTGTGAATAGAAGACCAATTGTCTGAAATTATTGAAATATGTATTGAAATTAAATTTTGTTGTGATAATCTGATGTTTTTTTTTACAATTTTGATAATGATACAGGGTGTTATGAAATTATATTTCTATTTTGAAGAATGGATTAAAATTTGATATTTGAACAGTGAATAGATGAAAATGAATGATTTTTTTTTTAAATTTATCATTGATATGTCCATATTTCACAATTTATGTATTGCTGACTGTATAATAAGATGTTAACAAATTTCAATTTCATAAATACTTAAAAATAATTTTCATGTGTATTAGATTGTATGGATAGCCTAATCAAGTTTTTCTTCTTAGTTTATAAGCATTTTAAGATAACAGGTACAGCACAGACATTAACATTGAAATAGTTATCATGTGAATCTCGAAATCAGCAACAAGTGAACGCCATGAAGAGTGTTAAGAACATTTGGGTGATTTTCGAACTAGTGTGACTCACTACGCTGCGGCCTACACCAATAACTACGCCAAAATCTACGCTGATGCCTACACTAATAACTACGCCAATAACTACGCCAAAATGCCAAAATCTACGCCAATGCCGCGCCAATGCCAATAGCTACGCCAAAATCTGCGCCAATGCTGATGCCAAAGCCAATAACTATGCCAATGTCAACACCAATATCACACTAATAACTACGCCAAAATGCCAAAATCTACGCCAATGCCTGCGCCAATGCCAATAGCTACGCCAATGCCTGCGCCAATGCTGATGCCAACACCAAAATCAACGCCGATGCCTGTGCTGATATCAATGCCTGCGCCAATGCCAATAGCTACGTCAATGCCTGCGCCAATGCAAAATCTGCGCCAATGCTGCACCAATGCCAATAGCTACGCCAATGCCTGCGCCAATGCTGATGCCCACACCAAAATCAACGCCGATGCCTGTGCTGATATCAATGCCTGCGCCAATGCCAATAGCTACGTCAATGCCTTCGCCAATGCCAAAATCTGCGCCAATGCTGCACCAATGCCAATAGCTACGCCAATGCCGGCGCCAATGCTGATGCCCACACCAAAATCAACGCCGATGCCTGTGCTGATGTCAATGCCTGCGCCAATGCCAATGCCTGCGCCAATGCCAATATCAACGCCGATGCCAAAATCTGCGCCAATGCTAATGCCAATGCCTGCGCCAATGCCAATGCCTGCGCCAATGCCAATATCAACGCCGATGCCAAAGCCGACACCAAAGCATACGCCAATAGCAATGCCAATGCTTATTGCTGACTCTGTATCTCAAACTTCAACACTACTGCATTACCTGGAGGTAATTGCCATCCATGTTCACATTCACAACTTTGAATTCAGAAGAACAGTCACAGTATAATGAAAGAATTGATTCAAAAAATCCTCTCCTAAATTATTCCTGTATGCAGAACTCTAAACCTTGAAAGCTGAAAATATCAAAAAACCAAACCTTACCTAAATTAATCCTCACCTAAATTAATCCTGTATGCAGCGTCTATCTCTTTTCCAAAAAACGAATTACATTGTCATTTCAAGCCTGAAATGTACATTGTATATTACAAATATGATACAAAATTTATGTGACTCTGTATTGAATTTGAATGCAGCCGTCTACTACAAACATGAAGCAATGCTAACTGAGATGTCACCTGTATCGAGTTTGGTATGCAGCAGTCGACTACAAGTATCAGCCCAACACTACGTGCATCCAGATCAGCCCAACACTTAACGTCATCACATTGGAGTCACACTTAACTGAAAATCATACTGAGTGCCTTAACGGACTGTTTTCCAAAATGTGCATCAATAAAATCAACCGCGTCAATAGTGAAAGAAATGAACATTTTTGATTTATTGAAATTTTATGTGAAAATTAATGTAACAATTCATCAATTCATTTAAAAAAAAAAAAAATATAATAATAATAATAGTTTTTTTATTCAACATACTAAATTTTTTTATGCAATAAAAATTGAATTTTTCTATCTATTAAATTTATGTGCAATTTCAAAAAACTATTCTTTACATATTAAACTTTCTGTTGAGATATTTTTCTTTAAATTATAAAGCTAAATCAAAAGTAATATTGATATTCTATATTTTGAAATATTGTTTGGAAACATATAACAAACGCTATTGATGAATTTTTATAATAATTTTCAATTATAGGGTGACATGTAATGTTTTTCTAGAAAAAATTGTTACTGTGACTCCAGTGTGATGACGTTAAGCTGTGTTTTCGTAACGGGCAGAAGCAGAATCGATTGCAGCGCACCCAGGCGGGCAGAAACAGTAACACTCAAAGAACTAGTTCTTTGACATGAATTTTGCTTTATGTGTTATGGGTAATGAACTTTTTGGGTTGTCCAAAAGGTAATTCTAAAATGATTATTGGATATTTAATTCAATAAAATGGATAAATATCTATTAATTATAAAAGGTAACTAGTACCCTTGTGATATTCCAAAATGAAACATGATTAGTTTCGACTTGTTCAATAAGGACTCTCTTGACAATGACATAATTAGAAACTGCATGCTCATGCTTATTTTGAATATTTTAGGGTAGGCCTACTAGTTATTTTCTATAATTAAACATTAAAGTTGCCCTATCAAAATTAATACTCTATTAGGGTATTAATTAGAACTAGAGTAGCCATTCAAACTCCTTATTTACTATAATGTTCTAAAAGCTTATTAATTTTAATCAAAGCCTTGGAAATATAGCCTAGAAGGTAGAATTGAAAGTCATTATATTTGATGTGGCTTGGAACATAATATTTTCAACTTTTGCTTGAGTTATTTTTCATATTCAAAGAATTATTACCCCTTCAATGCAGTACATAAGTACTATTACTTAATTCTTATTGCAATACATAATTGTGATACCCTATTTTATATCCAATTCAAGTCTATTATTTAACTACACGTTACCTCTAGCATTTGCTAGTCAGCAATGTTAAATAATGTTATTATTTCCAAAAAAAGTAAAAGCCTTAATGAACCAATAAAGTTGTTAATAAGAGTTCGATGCTGTTGGGTTGAATATAATTTTAAAAATCTCTCAAGTATAAACCATCAAAACTCATTTTATTAGCTTCATGTCACTTGCTGTTTTATTCAAAACTACCTGAATTGAAGCAGTTTGCAGGAGCGATCAGAAGAAGAAGATATTATGAATAACATGAAATAAAAACATCAAGATGTACTGAAAAAATGAATATATTTCTTAGATTAGTCCATCTCTTTCTTCTGTAGGCTACTACATCATACATGATCATATCCATGGAATATTATTCATAGTTGATTTTCTTTGTCATCCTCTACTTCTGGCTGGTACACCTCTAGGCCTGAAATCAAAAAGTTATTGATAATTATTATTATTCATTATAAAAAAACTTTGCAAAGTGAATTCTGAAATTGATTGTTTGTAATCTGTATAAGTTTTTAATTATATTTCTTGGAAGAAATCCCCCAATAATGACAAAGTAATATTATATGAGAAATTCCATAAACCAACAATCAGTTGAATTATTATTGGCATCAATCTGTAAGTTGTGTAATTCTGAATGATTGATTGAATAAATAAATAAATCTCCATGCAGGAATTGGGATTAATCAGTGTGCCCCAAGGTCAAAAGAACTTGTTGGTGAACAACATATTTTTGGATACCATGAACAATTCATTTATTTCTGTGGTCAGTAGGCCTACTTCTCAACCGTTTGGTTTACTAAACTCTTCCAAAATGTACTGCATGAAGTAATTATTAGTTCTACATTCAGAGAAACAAGTTTAATGAAACAAATGGGAATAATCAATAAATTAATTGCTTAATCTGAAATGATGATTATCTACAACATTATAAGTAGAACTAAGTGATTTGAAAATAAATACCAAACTGTAAATACATAAATCTCTCAAAATAATGCAGGTATTTCATGAATTCAATCATAAATTTTAAAAGGTGGAATCACTGTCATTAAAGCTATTATTCAGTGTTTTCTACCAGCACTTGCTGAGTGAATTTTTGAAGTCATCTATTCATAAAGTTCAAAATTCACTCAAGATCAAGATGGACAGTTGAGAAGATTGTTTTAAAAACAATGTATTCACTTATCATTCAGGGAATAGAGCTGTTCATAATATTTGGGATTCCTTCCATAAAGAAATAATTTATGTAACAAAATCTAATAATGTGATAACATTTTAACATCAAATTATGTATTTAATGTTATCACATTATTAGATTCTGTTACATAAATTATTTCTTTATGGAAGGAATCCCAAATATTATAAACAGCTCTATTCCCTGAATGATAAGTGAATACATTGTTTTTTAAACACTCTTCTCAACTGTCCATCTTGATCTCATGTGGTTTCACGTTGTTTTGAAATATTGTATACTGTAAGCTATTAATGATTTCAAAATTCAGTCAGTTTTTTAATTATTTTAGTCACATACCATAGCTTTATGTCTTACTAATTGAATAACTAACATCAGATCGATAAAAACATCGAAGTGGATAAACTTTTTAAAAAAATGTGAAACTGTATAAAATGACATCGCCTATATAAGTTTAAAAAATGAGTGGAATTCTATCTTACCTAACTTATTCTTATTCTAACTATGGGTTCCAATGACTTTTTCCATCCTGGTCAACAAAAAAGAATTCATATGAATTTCCTTTCGAGCACATTCTCTTCAATATTTTGTTTGTAAATGGTACCTGAAAAAAGAAACATATTTAATCTTTCAACATATATCCATTTTGGAGATAAAGTGAAGTTAATCATCAATGATAATACATAGTTTGGACTTTGAATAAATTAGAAGTGAACTGGGCCTCAATAAACTATTTACATAGTGTATAGTATACTATAGCCTACTTACATTAGGCTATATACTATAGCCTACTTACATTTGTAGCACATAACAGAAAACACTTTAAAGTTTTATAATATAAATTAAAACAGGAGACACATGACATGGATAGATTAAAAACACTAAAAAACTTACATTACACACTCTCTGCTCAGTCGAGAAAAGGGACACAGTTCCTCGAAAATTTCCGATTCTAATGTAAGTTTTTCAGTGTTTTTAATCCATCTATGTTGTGTGTCTCCTGTTTTAATTTATACTATTTACATTGATATACCTGAGATCACGCAATATATTGATCAATAGAGCATGAATAAGTGTTTCAAATACATTACTATTTTAGTTTTAAATGAGTTTGGTAGCAATGGTCAACCAGAAAAATAGTACCTATTTCATCTTTTTTCAATGACAGTCTTTCAATATTCAATTACACTGACTCTGATCAAGTTATTTCTATAACAATCTATGTAATTTTGTTTCCAAGTGAATTTAAATTAACTAAAAGAAGATTAATTTATGGATAGGTACCAAAGACAAAGTAAATGTTCTCATAGTCAGGTTAGTTTTGTTATTGTATTGATAAACTATGGGTTGAAATTTTAGGTGCAACAATGATAATGGAATTTTAGGACTTAGAATGTAATGAAATACTTCAAAGTCAAATGATGATGTTATTTTCAATAAATCGGTTTGTGAAAACTACTAGCTGCATTATAAAAATGTATTTTGTGATTAGGCCACTCAATGAAAGTGTAAAAGATTGTTAGCATGAAATGCTATCTTATCTTATCATGTAAAATTCAAAATGTTATCTTGGTTGAATAATGTTTTGAATCTGATCATTTCATGTTAATTTAATCAAGCAAGCTTGAATGAGTTTAAATCTAAATAGTTGATTAGATTTCTCTCTTTCTTGTGATAATTCTCTACCATACACAAACTGGCTAGTCTAGGCTTTACATTATTATTAAATACTAGAAGTTATACTTCAAATAAATAAATAAAAATTCGTCAACTTCTAACTTCTTGAAAAACGAAAAAGATAGCAATTTAGACCTAGAGACTAGGTTATTAAAGGCCTACTAAAGTAGACTACCTGAATAAAAATTGTAAACATGCTGGTAGGCTACTTATAAAAATTATATTAAATTGTGTACGGTAGATCTAGCCTACTTTATTATGAGAAATTTAAGTCTACTTACTTGAATCCTCTATCACATCAGCAATTTTTAACCATTTTCTATTTTTCAAATAGGTAATTCGTTGTGCAGGTCTGGAAAGTACAAAACTTTGAACTGTCGCATCAAATTTATAACGAATTTTACGCCTTTCGGTTGTAAATCCATTTTCAATTTCTCTTGTAGAAATTATAAGAATAAAGAAACCAATGGAAATATTTTATACCTCAATTTTCTACTACAAATTAATTTCACAGTATAATAGTAGCAATCCGAAATCTGACAACCAACAGCAAAATAATATATCAAAACAAACCATCCAAAATTAAAGATTGAGGTTAAAAAGAACATGGCGTCTGATCCAGAGAAAGATTCTTCTGCCGGTGTCACGTGATCAGAGCAGAAAAATATTTCGAAGCTGTCTGTTCCCGTCGACAGAATCCCGATATTAGTTCTTTTTCGACAAAACAGTTCACGAGCAGTGATCGGTCGAAGCAAAATAGCATTGTGATGATAGGCCTTAAAATGAACGGCGAAATGAACGACAGTTCGTCTCTGATTTGAACAGTTCTTTTTTTCTGCTCAACTTTCTGCCGATGGGTGAACACTACCATAAGAACCAATGTTAATTTAAAGTGAATTCTGTCGTCTGCCCGTTACGAAAACACAGCTTAGTGTTGGGCTGATCCGAATACTCGTAGTGTTAGGCTGATCTGGATGCATGTATGTTTTGGCTGATACTTGTAGTCGACTGATGCATATCAAACTCGATACAGGTGACATCTCAATTAGCATTGCCTCATGCTTGTAGTAGACGGCTGCATACCAAACTTTTACAGAGTCACGTAAATTTTGTATCATATTTGTATTATACAATGTACATTTCAGGCTTGAAATGACAATGTAATTTGTTTTTTGGAAAAGAGATAGACGCTGCATACAGGATTAATTAGTAAGGTTTGGTTTTTTGATATTTTCAGCTTTCAAGGTTTAGAGTTCTGCATACAGGAATAATTTAGGAGAGGATTTTTTGAATCAATTCTTTCATGATACTGTGACTGTTATTCTGAATTCAAAGTTGTGAACATGAACATGGATGGCAATTACCTCCAGGTAATGTAGTAGTGTTGAAGTTTGAGATACAAGGTCAGCAATAAGCATTTGCGTTGTCATTGGCATATGCTTTGGTGTCGGCATTGGCATCAGCGATGATATTGGCATTGGCATCAGCATTGGCGCAGGCATTGGCATCGGCATAGATATTGGCATTGGCATCAGCATTGGCGCAGGCATTGGCATCGGCGTAGATATTGGCATTGGCGCAGGCATTGGCATCGGCGTAGATATTGGCATTGGCATCAGCATTGGCGCAGGCATTGGCATCGGCGTAGATATTGGCATTGGCATCAGCATTGGTGCAGGCATTGGCATAGTTATTGGCGTAGATATTGACATCAGAGCAGATATTGGCGTAGTTATTGGTGTAGATATTAGTGTAGATATTGGCGTAGTTATTGGCATTGTATGGTGTAGGCATCAGTGTAGATATTGGTGTAGATATTGACATATGAGCAGATATTGGCGTAGTTATTGGTGTAGATATTAGTGTAGATATTGGCGTTGATATTGGTGTTGACATTAACATCAGAGCAGATATTGGCGTAGTTATTGGTGTAGATATTAGTGTGGTTATTAGTGTAGGCATCAGCATAGATATTGGTGTAGATATTGGCGTAGTTATTAGTGTAGATATTAGTGTAGGAATCAGCGTGGATATTGGTGTAGATATTGGCGTAGTTATTAGTGTAGGCATCAGCATAGATATTGGTGTAGATATTGACATCAGAGCAGATATTGGCGTAGTTATTGGTGTAGACATCAGCATAGATAGTGGCGTAGTTATTGGTGTTGTTATTCAATTGATGAGTCACACTAGTTCGAAAATCACCCAAATGTTCTTAACACTCTTCATGGCGTTCACTTGTTGCTGATTTCGAGGCTCATGTGATAATTATTTCAATGTTAATGTCTGTGCTGTACCTGTTATCTTTGTAATATTACATTTTTCTTCTCACATTTGAATCGAATCTTCAATTCGAGATCTATGGAACTTTATAGTAAATGTCAGAGTCATCAATAGACGGACAAACTTTTTGATGGAGAATTTATTATCGTAAATGTTTGTTGCATTGTTCCATGGTGTCACCGAAGCAGGGTTAACAAATTACTAAATAAATCGTTTATTTAAATAGAATATATGTATAAAAATTTAAAATAACATTTTCAAAATAAATTTTATTGAGAACAGATGTAGAATGTGAATTCTAAACTTATAAGTTATAATTTTTTGGTGACGTGTCTGTAAAAATCGATACTGAACGAGGCGTTGGCTTCGTGACTTGCAACTTATTTTTTTTCCTGTTCCTCCTTCTCTAGAAAAATGGCTGGCTACAAGTGTTGTCGTGAAGTTTTGCTCTAAATCATTTTCGTTTATTAATGTTTTAAATTGAGTTTTATATAAATTTTTGTGCTGTTTTGTTCAGATTTAGCTGTTTGTATAGTCAAGCCAATAGCCACTGTGTTTCAACTGTAAACTAGATAAGTATTTTAGTTTGTAATAACTCTGAAATAATTAGGCTTAATATATATTTTTTCTTTGTGTATTTGTGTAATTTCATCTGAAGATTATAAGTTAATTTGCTCTGAAAACTGGATTTCTCATTCATAGGCAATAGATCCATTCACAGTTTCAAGAATCTATTTTATTGGAGCCGACAACTATCCGTAGGTTGATAGGTGTTAAATGCTATTCCAACCGTTTAAGGAAAAATTGGTAGCACGGCATCTTAAAATGCTTATAAACTGAAAAGAAAATTTTGATTAGGCTATCAATACAATCTAATACACATGAAAATCATTTCTAAGTATATAATCAATATAAAATGAAATTTGGTAGCATCTTATTATACAGTCAGCAATACATATATTGTGAAATATGGAGATATCAATTACAAAAATTCACTAGAAAAAAAATAATTTCATTTCCATTTATTCATTGTTAAAATATTTTATAAAAAGCAAATTATTCAATATTATTAATCATCGTTTGTTGGATACTATAGTTTATTTCGACTTTTCAATGTTCTAAACACAAACTACATTTCATGACAAAACTTTACTATCAATCATTAAACAAGAAATCATTCAAAACATCAATAATATTTTGCTTCAAAGGCAATCAATATTCATAAGTAATCATCTGCATCTATGGCAATCAACATTATTAATTATTATTTTGCATCTATGGCAATCAACATAAGTAATCAACACAAAAAAAATATTAGCTCATTACTGCCTCTCTAAGTCATAACCTTCTGGTCATTTCTTCTTTAGGCAATAATGGTTTTCCATCTCAAAAAACAATCACATACCAGCAAAATTCTAATCAACAAACCCCACTAAAATTCTACATACACTCCAGCATCCATTTCAAACGATAATCAATCATATCAAAATTTATAGAACAAACAGTTTTAAAAAATTTAGAAAAAGACATCAATTACAAAAACATTAGAGAAATTTTAACCTTTAACTCATTTCAATTGATAATATGACAATACGTTTTTATTTAATGGAAACATTATTATTCAAGTTAACTTTCATTAATACATCTCATATATATGGTGACACAATTCATTAATACTTTCAAATTTTAAAGTTTATTTATTATAACAAAAGAATTTATACATAAGAATAGATTTCAGCGTTTTCTAAATTGAACCATTTATTGTTTAAATAATTTCAGAATTTGAAAACTGTATAATAAGTACAAACATTTCAAGATTACAATACAAAGATGATCAAGATGGATAATGGGTAAATAAGTTCCCTAAAAAATACAAACAAGAGAAAAAGAAAATTGGGTAAATAAATTCCCTAAAACAATATACACAAAATTGAAACACTTCACATAAGTGATACATGATGAAAAAATATATCACAAGCACACAATTCTTTACACTACAGTAGATAGATTCTAGAAAAGTTAAGTTTTATCAACAATTTAAAGATTAGGAAAATAAGCTACTATTTTAACTTCCAAAACTATTTCAGAAAAATACAAATTTAAATGACTATGGACAAGATTGGTTAAGATATGCATCATAGAAGAATTTTACTGAACATTACACAAAGACAGGAAAGAATCGAAATTTGAAAAGATTAAGGGCCAAGAAAAATAGGCTACAGGAAAGAAAAAAGACACAATTATGGACTCTTACCATACACTGCGTAGCGATTATGCTATTCTGAATCCTGGCATAACACAGGATTCCTAATCATTGTGTGCTGGGGAATACCCTTTCATCATGTGATTCACAGTCATTATCTTGTAAATAAGCAACTTGAAACAACCTTTGAATACTAACACATCAATGGAAACTTTGTGCTTTGTTTTCTTCAAGAACATGATTTTATTCATGGGTTCATTTGTTTCAATAAAGCCATTTTGCTTACAAAAGTCAGTCATGTTCACTAGATAATGCTTTGCATACACCTTTTCAATTCTCAGTTGAAAGTTGAACTCATCAACTTGACTCAAAGCAACATTCATTTTGTTTACATTGTTCCTAACCTCTACAGAAACCTGTCTCATGTAAACATTCACTTTACTTATAGTTTTCCTAACCTTCAATGTAGCAATATTACTTTCATGATAGTTGACTTTCAGTAAGGACAACTCCCTACCTACTTCTTTGCTCAATTCTACTATCTCACTAGGGTTGACTTTTTCAACAACAGTAACTAGGCCTACATTGTCAGAAACTTGAATGAGTTGATCTTGTATCTTAACACTACTATTATCATGCTTCAATTTGTTTTCATCTTCATGATTATCACTCAATGTTTCATGTGCATCTTTCAATAGAAGGTTTATACTAACCTGCTCTAGTCTTATACTAGTACATTCTTGCTTTATATCATCAAACCTAGCATTTTGCTCTTGTTTAAAATTATCAAATCTTTGTGTTAGGAATGCTATAATATATATCATTTTTAATGTTTGCCATTTTGTAATATGCACTGATATCTATTCATTAAAACTTAATCTCTCTTGAACCGACTTCCCATTCACCAGTATACCATTCATAACCCATCAAGATATCTATCCTACTAATAATTTTTCATAACCAGGGATTTCATGGTGTACCATTTGGGACATATTTATTTTGTAATTCGGTCCCACCACAGGGGTAACATTTGCCGTGCTACCAATTTTTCCTAAATCGGTTGGATAGCATTTCACACCTATTAACCTAAGGATAGTTATCGGCTCCAATGTAATAGATTCTTGATAAACTATGAATGGATCTATCGCCTATGAATGAGAAATTCAGTTTTTAGAGCAAATGAACTTATAATCTTCAGAAGAATTTTGGCAATATACTTCACAAATACACAAATAACAATATATTACACACACAAGCATCTAAAGTCATTATGAGCTAAATACTTATCCAGTTTATATAGTTGAAAACACAATGGCTATAGGCTTGTATACACACAAATCAATTATAGACAAAATAGAACACTATAAACTGTTCAAAACTCAATTTAAAACATTAATAAATTCACTTAAACAGAAAAATATTCAGAGAGCACAAAATTACAACACACGCAGCCAGCCATATTTTTCAGAGAAAAGGGAACAGGAAAAGCCTAGCTACCAGGAACAGAGCAAAGCTTCTTCAGTGTCGATGTTACGGACACGTCACCAAAAAAAAATTATAAATTACAAGTTTAGAATTCACATTTTATATTTGTTCTCAATAAAACTTTATTTTGAAACTGTTATTTTAAATTTTATATATCATGTCTATTTAAATAAACCATTTATCTGTTAATTCTGTCAACCCAGCCTCGGTGACACCATGGAATATGCAACACAATCATTTACGATAAATTCTCAGTCAAAAAGTTGTCTGTAATCGATTACTCTGATATTTACTATAATGTTTTATAGATCTCGAATTGAAGATTCGATTCCAATCAAGAAAAAATGTAATATTACAAGCTTTACAATACAGGAGTCATGTGGCTCCTGTATTGCACTGTGAAAGGTCGCAGAATGCTACAAGTGTAGTTGCAAAACACAATAAATGATAATAGTTCAGAATTATCCTTGATATTAACCATATAGTAGGTAAGCTAGTATTTTGAATTAATCGTGTATTCAATCTATTTTTGATCAGTAGGCCTAATGAACGGTAACTAGGCATAGTTGACATCAAATTTATGATAAAACAGTGGAAAATTGAATATTGGAGAGTGTAGGTATTTGAATTCACAAATATTCAATTATACAGTTATTACTACTACTCCCTTTCCAACTGTATTTGAGAAAGTATCAAGTTGATTTGAGAAAGTATCAATTGTATTTGAGAATAGTCACTTGAAATTGAGAGAATGTCAGATGTAAATGATAATAGTCAATATTGTATTTGGGAAGTCATCACTTGTAATTGAGAGTAGTGAATTGTATTTGAGAAATCGTCAAATGTAAATGAGAAGATATCAATTGAAAATGAGAAAATTTTCCAATTGACATGTCGTGGCTCTTCTGTAGGCTACTGTTGCCTACAGGTTTGATCTGAGCAGGAAAGGATAATGTACTATGTACACAGTATTCCAATTACTAGGTACCATATGCTTTGCATGAGGGCAAATTAATATTTTCAATGGTGAAATTATTTCCCCTGTACTGTTTACGAATGATTGATGAGTATCATTTCTATGTATGTATTGGCAACACGACTTTTGTCTACAAAAATTTTGTGAAATATTGCACTTGATGAAGATCAAATCCTCTATGTTAAAGGCGCAATTAAACTTTATCATCAATCAATTGAATCTCTTGATCAAGCAATTCTTCAATGGATTTTGCGGCTCGAAAATAATTTTTTATTCAAAAACTGAACGTTTTATTGGAATATTAAATATATTATCATATTATTTCTCATGAGTACAGTTATAAAAAATATAAGTACCGGAGCACTGGTTTTTTAAAATCATTCCCCAATTACAACTGACAACTTCTCGATTTCAAATCGCATGTTCTCAAATTGAAATGATACTTTCTCAAATAAAATTCACTATTCTCAACTACAAGTGATGACTTCTCAAATGCAATTGACTTTTGACTATTCTCATTTAAATCTGACGTTTCCTCAAATACAAATGACTATTCTCAATTACAATTGATACTTTCTAAAATACAGTTGGAAAAGGTGTAGTCACTACTCTACCAGTAGTTAACTACGGCGATTGACATTCTAATTATGAAGTTCTGAATGGAATAATAATGTGTTCCAATTTCTACATAATTTTTTTTTTTGAAGTTTTAGGCTACATTAAATAATTATTCCAGTTCTATATGGAATTGTTTTTTAAGTTCTTCACTTAGCTGCAAAACTAGAAGAGTCAATTTTCACTTATCACAATCTCTTTTTCACAGTTGCAGTTTTATTAAAATTCGAATTTCCAAGCAATACTTATTCCGAATTAGACTGCCAAAAGTGAAGATGGACACTGATATGGATAGGATTGCTATTCCCTTGAAAAATAAATCAAATTGACAAGTTCAAATAGTTTTAATTTCAAATTGATATGGTGACGAAATTTTTGAAATTAAAAATGTAATTTAATTAGATGATGACGGTATATCTAACATTCATTTTGAATTTGTTACACTCAATTGAATCATTCTACTCAAAATAAGCTTGTATTTTGCATTGAATAGCAATTTGTCCAAGTGATCTTTTACACAACAAATAACTTGATGAATTCTTTGAATCAATCGCAGTGCATGGATTTAGTGCATGGCAGAAATCCATGCACTAATTCATGTTTGATTTTTACAAGTACAAGAAATTTGAAATGTATATTTTCAAACATGAAATTATAGCATAAGATCAAATTTATAATAAATTTTAGCTGTATATAAATACTAGCCGTCAGGCTAGCTTCGCTCGCCATATTCGTCTAGCCAGGGGGCTCCGCCTTCTGGACCCCCGACTGCATCGTCCAAAAATGAGATCAGCGGGCTAGCTTCGCTCGCCTGCATTCTTCATTTGAGCATCCTTCATTCCATGAGAAAGTCAAAGTACTGAGAAAACGCAGAAATGCTGAGAAAAACGTTAGAAAAACGCTGATTTTGGGCGTACCTTTGATGAAATATTTCATTATTATAAATATAATAAGTCACCTCATCACAAAATTTTTAGACCCTAGCAAAACCTCTGTACCAAATTTAAACATTTTCTGTCTATTACTTGATGAAAGAACTGAGAAAACGCTAATTTTGGGCGTATCTTTGGCGTTATTTCAAATTCCTTCTAACACAACATTATTACACTCCAGCTGAGCTTCTGTAGTGAGTTTGAACATTTTCTGTTCATTTGTTCTCGATAAAGCGAGAAAGCGCAAAAAACGCTGGAAAACGCAGATTTTGGGCGTATCTTGGCGTTATTTCAAATTCCTTCTAACACAACATTATCACACCTTAGCTTAGCTTCTGTACTAAATTTGAACAATTTCTGTTCATTCGTTCTCGAAAAATCTGAGAAAAAGCAAAAAATTCTGGAAAAACGCTAATTTTGGGCGTATCTTTGACGTGATTGCAATTTCCTTGTAACACAACATTATCACACCTTAGCTTAGCTTCTGTACTAAATTTGAACAATTTCTGTTCATTCGTTCTCGAAAAATCTGAGAAAAAGCAAAAAATTCTGGAAAAACGCTAATTTTGGGCGTATCTTTGACGTTATTGCAATTTCCTTGTAACTCAACATTATTACACCCTAGCTTAGCTTCTGTACTAAATTTGAACATTTTCTGTTCATTTATCCTCGATAAAGCTGAGAAAACGCTGGGAAAACGCAGATTTTGAGCTTATCTTTGGAAATTTTTCCAAATCTGTTCTTACTGCGCCTCTAAATGGCCAACTGAACATACCTACTGAATTTGAACGTTTTTGGTCCAGTAGATTTTTAGTTCTGCGAGTGAATGAGTCAGTCAGTCAGTCAGTGAGTGCCATTCCGCTTTTATATAATACTAGCAGAAACCCGCGCTCCGCATGGATCTATTTTAAAAGATGACAAACTGAAAACTTGACGTAATGAAATTTTGAAGAATTGAAAATATTTCTAATCATCTTTGCTTAATTATTAAGAATCTATTTGCAAAATTCCAAGTTAATTAGTCCAGTAGTTCAGACGTGATGATGCGTCAAACATAATTTTCCTATCCCGTACGTGTATAAGCCAACTCTTTACTTTATTATAGATATAGTTAACGACTGCAAGAGATAGGACTGTGGAACACAATAGTGGTGAAACTATGATAGCGCCAGAAGTGTCTCAAACACAATAGTAGGTACTACATGAACTTTTTGAAAATGATTTGAAAACAAAAACGTTAAAACAACAGACTTAAAAGTTGTCAACCTTATCATTTTACCTCCATTTAGAGAGGCTTTTGTTTAAGCCGAATGTAAATCTATATACAGTATATAAAAATTAATATGTGTTTGTGTGTTTGTTTGTTCCCTATAGACTTGAAAACTACTTGACATAACGGCATCAAACATTGGGAATATGTTGTGTGAATATTGGGGATGGTTTATTCTGAACAGGAATTTTAAAAGGGGGGCTAATAATAATTATTTATTAATCCATTTTACAGACCTATGTTTTCAAAATTGTCGGCCGAGCGGCTACCGAATAACGGAAAGATGATCATGATTCAAGATCATATTGTGATAATATGATTTAGCATCTAAAGTTATACCAGCTGTAATAAACACGTCACCCTGTGATAAATTGTGTATCCTATGGTATTAAAACGATAGTTTGGAGTTGAAGTGTAGTTGATTGGTTCCAGCTGTAGATAATAGTTCCTTAGAAGACCTATACAAATAATTATCACTCCCCTATCATTGAGAAACTGGAAAATGTTAAAAAAATATTCACCTTCGAAAGAGAGTTGTTCATATTCCATTTATTAATTACTGAAGAATGACAGAATAATTTACAATTTTTATAAATTTGGCTTTACCTATATTCATCCTAAAATGGAAGGTGGAAAGAATATAGCATTCAGTGTGATTCATCGTACATCGCATATTTCCTGTACTATCTATTGGCAATCAACAGCTATGAAAACATTGAATTAATCGTTGAAACACTGATTTAACCTATCTATTTTTTATTTTTTTTTTAATTCAACACTTCACTGATAGATATTACTACCAATTGATTGAGAAGAATATGTTTTTGGAATAATGAATGCTGCATAACTGAACACATAGGAAGTCCGTACAGTATTGAGATGTAAATGAAAATATTGATTGTCAGATAAATTTCATGATTCACCAAATAAAGTCAAGTGTGACATGAGATACATTAACTTTATGGCGGTACGAAGTTCGCCGGGTAAGCTAGTTGTAAATAAAGTTTTATTATTAATAATTTACGCTGAAAAAAAGACAGGCTCAATCACCAGGAATACTATAAATTCTATGAGGGACCAGTAAGCCATTAACTTTGAGTAGTTCAATCACTTTCATTATGGACACTGAATAGGTACATTTTGTTTTTGTAATCTTGTTGTCTATTAAGAAAGTTTTCAATGTGATTTTTTAAGGCAATAAAATTTGGATTTAAAAAGAGAATTATTAATAAACTCCTAACCAAAGAAAATCTCTGTGCTCTGTTCTAATCGGAATGTATGAGACTCCATATACAGCTGATAGAAGGCACAACCGAACTGGCCAAGCATACAACACGTGGCAAGCTCGCGATCTCGATTAACGCAAAATTAATTCGATCAGCTGATTGATGAGATTATTTTGAGCTTTCCAATGATTACAACATATGTTAGAATATCATGTCTCAATAATTATTATCTCAGTTCCATATGGCGTTCACCTTACCATGTTAATAACCTTACTTAATAGGATCCTTTTTGATCCTTTGAAACCCTTCGAGGCAAAATATCTCAAAATACGTTCTTAGTGCGCGTTTAGCATGTTCGAAGAATATTTGGGCAAAGTTTCAAGTCTGTAGGCCAATTAGTTTGAGCTGTAGTGTGATTTTACATCATAATTTTCGAAAAATGCCTTCTCCTTAACCCCCCTGTGCTCCTGATCGGTATTTTTTCTGCATAGATCTAATTTTTTTCGTAGCTGAACAAAAAAGTTCCTCATGACTTTGCTGTGCAATGTTAAAAAGTACAAAATTTTTGGGGGCCCCAGCTCCCTCAGGGGGGCAAATTTCTGAAAATCCTTTCTTAGTGGATGTTTTGAGGCTACCATAAACAATTGTGCAAAATTTAAAGTTTTAGGCTCAGTAGTTTGGGCTGTGGTGTGATTTCAGTCTGTTGGAGCTTAGCCTTTTATAGATATAAAAGATATACAGAGTGATTCTTAATTATGGTAAAATAATAGAGGTAGAGGTGAAAATAAGAAAAAAGTTCTTATAAACATATATCCATAAACGCTTCATTAGCGAGCTATACAGAGTGAAAGATTTCGCCCGGAATTCAGTTCCTCTGATGAAATACACCGATGTTGAATTGTTTGGGGACTAGTTTTTGAAAAACTTATGCTGGATTCATGTGGTAAAATACCTGAAAAATTGAATAAAACTAGTCTGGAAGCTGTTCGGTAGTGAGAGTAGTTTTTGAGAAAAAAGTTGAAATATGCAAAAAATCTATGTAGGAAAACATAGACTTCTACGTTTGATGCTTAATAACTTTCTTTGATGACCAGTGAACAAATAATTCTTCGAAATAAAAATTGTAGAGTATTTAATTCTGAAAAGAATGATGTAAGCTGTGTAAACTAAATTTGAATAACGTTTAAATGAAATGTATTCTTATGTAGTACATTACACCACAAAAATTTGCTGTTTTATGAGAAGAGAGCTAATAACTCATAGGTTGTAGGGTTGTAGCTGATTGCATATAAAATATGGATTTAAATAACAGCTGTACAATACAGCTGATTTATTTTGTTTTAAATAATAAATAATTTAAAAGAAATTATCAGCTGATAATTATTTTCAGAAATATTTTAGCTCACTGTTGAACAAAACAACAAACTGTAAGTTAGGCCTACTTTAACCGCGCTGTGTTTTATGTTTAATCTATTAACCAGTTATTTGTAACCATGTCACTTTGCTTTTGTGTTAAGTGTTAACTTTTTAAAAATGGCAGGTAATTTTAGACATTATCCATACTCCGAATTAGCTGACATGCATTTAATGTATGGGATGGGACACTGTAATAGTAGCCTACTGAAGCAAGACTTTTGTATTAAGAGAACTTTTCTAACCGAGTATGTCCAAGTTCAAGGTTTTTTGCCACTATTCATCAACGTCTGTCTGATGTCCAAAGAGCCCATTTATGCAGGCAGACCCCGATCTAGTAAGACTGTTGAGTTAGAAGAACAAGTTCTTAATGAAATTTATGAACATCCAGAGAAGTGCACGAGAGAATTGTCAGTGCAGTTTAATGTCAATCAATCGTTTATTTGAAGGATAATAAAAGAGCAACAATTAAATCCATACCACCTCCAGAAAGTTCGCATACTCTATTGCCACGAGACTGTATTCCCCGTGCTGATATTTGCCGATGGTTTTTAGAAAAACTTGTTAACTCAAACTTTTTAACAACCGTTTCATTTACTGACGAGGCACACTTTACAAGAACAGCTATCGTTAACGTCCACAACCAACATATTTGGCAGATGAGAATCCTCATGCCATCAATCCTAATCGTCCACAACATCAGTTCTCAATAAACATTTGGGCAGGAATCATAGGAGATCATCTACTTCTGTTCGAGCTTCCTCCCAGGCTCAATGGCATAATCTACTTAAACTTTTTGAGAGAGGAGCTATTTATCTTACTTGAAGATGTACCTCTTCAGTTGCGCCAAAACATTTGGTTTATGCATGATGGAGCTCCAGCACACTTCAGTGTTGCTGTTCGTGAACACCTGAATCACAGCTTTCCAAATCAATGGATAGGCCGAGGTGGGTCAGTACCATGGCCAGCTAGGTCACCAGACTTAAATCCTTTGGATTTTTATCTTTGGGGACACTTGAAAACCTTAATATACAATACTCCGATTGATACCATTGGAGAACTCCGGTTAAGGATTTTGAACGGAATAGAAATGATAAAGCAGACTCCTGGAATATTTGAACGGGTCCGACAATCGATGAGAAGACATCTGAACATATGCATTAAGAACAACGGAGGTCACTTTGAACATCATCTTTAGTCTTTTGGTATGAGTTTAATGTCATTTAAATATGTTACTTTCATATAAAAAAAAAAATATTTCATAAAAAACCGAATATTTTATTTGCAATCAGCTACAACCTATGAGCTATTAGTTCTCTCCTCATAAAACAGCAAATTTTTGTGGTGTAATGTACTACATAAGAATACATTTCATTTAACTATTATTTAAATTTAGTCCACACAGCTTACATAATTCTTTTCAGAATTAAATTTTTATTTCGAAGAATTATTTGTTCACTGGTCATTAAAGAAAGTTATTAAGCATCAAACGTAGAAGTCTGTGTTTTTCTACTTAGATTTTTTGCATACTTCAACTTTTTTCTCAAAAAACTAATCACACTACAACTTCCAGACTAGTTTTATTCAATTTTTCAATTTTTTATTTATTATTTATTATTATTATTTATTATTTATTATTTTTATTTATTATTTATTTTATTATTTATTATTTATTATTTATTATTTATTATTTATTATTTATTATTATTATTATTATTATTTATTATTTATTATTTATTATTATTATTATTATTTTTATTTATTATTTATTATTTATTATTTATTATTTATTATTTATTATTTATTATTTAGTATTTATTATTTATTATTTATTATTTATTATTATTTATTATTATATTATTATTTATTATTATTATTTATTATTTATTATTTTTATTTATTATTTATTATTTATATTTATTATTTATTATTTTATTTATTATTTATTATTATTATTATTTATTATTTATTATTTATTATTATTATTTATTATTTATTATTTATTATTTATTATTTTATTTATTATTTATTATTATTATTTATTATTTATTATTTATTATTTATTATTTATTATTATTATTTATTATTTATTCAATCATTTTATGTTTTGTTCATACTATCGAAGTACAATTTACTTCATATTGAAATGTTTTGAAATTCTCCCTGTAGTGAGGCCCACGTTATAATGGCAGTGTTTGATTAGCAATGGTATTGCTGTCCTTGTCTATAATTCAACAAAGCGGATAGCGCTATCTCTCACTGCCATTATAGAGTGGAACTCACTATAGAAAAGCTTCATTGCAAACTAAATATTACATTAGATATTTTAGTGAAGTAACTTACTTTGTAGCCTAATGTTAGAAATTGAAGCTATTTTTTGAATTTTCACCTGAAATCAAAATCAATAATGATGACTGGTGTAGAATGCATCGTAACTCAATATTAAACTTGACATCCAATTATTGCAGATAACAACTGAAAAAATTGGGAAATTTGTGAAATGAATTGGATATACAATAAAATAATAATTGGAACACAATTTGGGTTACTGGAGAAAATAGAAATAATTCAAGTATAGTGTACCTGCTACAAAAGCTGTCTCTCTTAGGAGAGGAGTAAAGAATTAAAAATATTAGGTAATAAATAGCACCTATAACCTAGTAAGCTATAAACCGTACTGATACAGTTAAGAGTTGAACATAATAAATTATTCATTTATTTATTCAAAATAAGTACAATATCATTGGGGAAGAATCAAAACAGGCATAGTTTCAAACTCCGTAATTCATAAACAGTCAAGAGCTTAAATACTGTTCATGGCTAGGATAAGAGCGAATTATAAATTATTTAATAATTTCATCTCTACAATTAATATGAATGTTCAAAGCAAAGCACGATTCCAAACAATTTCAGAATTTAAAACAATTTTCCCAAAAATGAAATTTTGTAACAAATGTCACATTGTTGAATTTTTTGTCAATTTCTTTGTTATAATTCGCCCATAGTGAAGAAATGATGGCACAACTTCAAATGATGCTACATTTTCCTTATTATTTTTCTAATACAGATTCGTTAGTCACTATTTTATACAGTTCTTACTATTTGAAGTATCTTACATGTGAAGACCTAGAGACTGATCATCACCTCTGCAAGTCCATATAACCTATTAATATTCCTAATATTTGGTTTACTGAGCTATAGGCCTAGGCCCGGAAGTAAATATAGTATTTTGCATTTGATTTTTTCTTGCAATGTAGCTCAATTAATTAAGGATAATCTAGCAAAATAGCTTATACCATTCAAATATAAGATGTTATATCATTTTATGATAGTTGTAGCATAGAGAAATAATAGCGTAAGTAGATATCCCATGGTATAGGGCGTTTATGTCGCAACTTTTACTGTTACCGTATCTCAAGCCGATTACTGTCAATTATTGTAGATTTTTACTGTTTTGGTCGGGTGAGATTGTATGAACGGCACAATATGAGAGACTGTCAGCGTCACATAGCTTTACGGGAAAGAACTACGTGGACTATCGGCTTGAAATAACAGAAAAAGTTACGATATAAACACCCTATACCATGGGATATCTACTTATGCTATTATTTATCTATGGTTGTATAGTCAGCACGCAGATATTTGGGGGTCATTCAAGTGAAGTTCTGACCCCTAATATCCCCTATTCTCAAGTACCTGAATTTCTGTATTAAAATAAATGGATGGAAAAATGTGTAAGGTAGGTAAAACACGATGCATTACAGTGTATTCATTTTTCCGCTCAATCTCCAGGACGGTATTAGTAACTGCGTCGAAATACGTACCGTAAGTATTAATTGCACAGTAACTTTATTACATAAGTTACATGTTTAAGTAAAGATTACACCAATTACTCTGTTATCTTGTTTTATAGTCATATCAGCTGAGCTTTAGTGTCTACAAGTCTGTGTTTCTTCAATGGTTCCAAATTTTCTTAAATAACTCAATATTATTCGTTGCAAGTGGTAATTGAGTGTAATATTTCTAATCAATTTATTAATTAAAGCCATCTAAATTCAAAATTTATAGTTTTCATGTTTATTTTGGACTAAATTTTTATAATAATTGTACGCGTGAGATTCTAAACTTATCTTGGACTTTGGCACCTATAAATTTGGAAGAAAAATATTTTATTTACCAATGTTATTACATACGTTTCATTTACATTGTAAATAAATAAAATAAAAATTCAGCAAACAGTGGGTATAGGTAGGCTACTCAACTACCATCAGCCACTCGCTCTTGGACAGTTTTCCACTCACAAGAATATGTCCTGGTTACCTTATTAAAATCCATTCCAGTACGATATCACATCAATATTCCTATGACGTATAAAAATCATCAATTTCTATACACTTCTACAAAGGAATCCAGGACACATTCTTGGGATTGGAAAACGGTTCAGGCAGGAGCGAGAGGCCGGGAGGGATATTGGAATAATATTATTGAGAAAACCCATTCAAAAGAGGCGCCAGCATGTTTGAGAGAGATTAACTGAGGGAGAACCTATGGGAGAGAGAAAGACAGCTTTATAGACAGGGCATGGGGTGCACATTTTCGGTCAATAACGCGTTGCGTGGCTCCTGTCTGTATTGCATTGTGGAAGGTCGCAGAATGTTCTATTATTCACTCCCTCTCATTCATTCTCTCTCTTTCTCTCTCACGCACGCGCGCACGCAAAATGTCTCCGTGACGTTGTTGGTGGTTCTGAGTTCTGAGAAGTGGTGAGACTTCCTTGATCTTCCCCACCAATGTTTTCAGAATTCAGATTGGCAGCAGCTGAGATCACTGTAGCAAGGACTACTCAATGATACAGAGCAAGAACCTCCGTTGCATGGGTGATACGTATGATAAGAGAGCTGCAACTGAAAAGAGAAAACTGATAAGGCATTTGAGGACTGAATATTGATGATAAGAGGGAGATAAGGTACAAGTGAGTGAATACTGGTTGAACACGAGATGAGAAACTATGTGTTATGACTATTGATAACAACTTTTAACAGAATTATAGTCATTTTGTTCTATATCACACGATAAAATAGGTACCTATTCAGAAATGAATTATCAAAGCTGCATATAAAAACTCTTATCTGTGCTCAGGCAGCCAATACAGCCAATATTAACTGTTTATGTGATTCATCCAACGACTTGAAACTGATATTATACCGGTATCAAAACTATAATTGAAAACTTATACTCTCCATCATCTTCTGGTATATAGGCTAAAGGAGGAATTAAAAAGAAACATTCATTTTTTAGAGCTCACCTAAAAGGTGCTACCATATTTTCCAAGATGTAACTGAATTGACAAGGTGAACCTAAACCATAGAATTAAAATACATTTTTGTAAGTGAATATATTATGATGGGAAAAATTTGGGAACAGAATAGTTTTGGGCAATGCCTGTTGTTCTATCCCGATCATAGTCATATGACTTGTAATTATATCAACGAATAAATAAATAAATATTTTCCCAAATCTGATTGATTACAAAGGTTCATGAAGTCAATTATGTTACAAAAATAATTATGGTTACTCTGTAATTTTATAAACTGTTATACAAGTGAGCTATGAATATAAAATACGATATAACAAAACAAAACAAATAGTAATCACTGCTTTTTGAACTCACTGGTTAGTAAGTATAGAGGTATCTACACATCAATAATAATTGAGCAATAATATTAATTGTGTATAGGGCAACCAGGGGAGCTCATTCCATCCTTTTTATTGTCAGCATGGAATTATTCAACAACAATATATAAGTTGAACAGAAGCCTACACCGCGGTAAAAACCGTCAAGTGAATTTTGTTTTACACTCGACATTCCAGTTGAATAATATAATAGTCTACTCTGCTCATGTTATAATCATGTTGTTTATAGTATACATTATTTATTTATCTATCTACGGTAATCTTTTCTATCCTCATTGATGAGCCTATTATATTAATCTTGTTTTGGATATAATATCCAAAAACATGAGAGGAGAAATTGTTTTTGAATTTAATCTATTAAATTGGTTTATCAGTTTATTGCATGATAGTTTGACATCTTTGTGCAATGCGACCGGACTCCCAATCATTTATATCCATGATAAAATTCGTTATCTGATTTTTTCACATTTCCCTTCAATCGACTAGCCTATTCCTTTTATTTTCAAGCAGCTTTCAATAATAGTTATTGTTCACATTGATTCTATGTTTCTAACTTTATCAGTTGCCTTGAGTTGTGAAATGATACGGTACGTAGTCGGCAACAGATGAGAGGCAACGTGTATCATGACAAGCGTCCTCGATTTTAGAGTTTGACCAAACTTCCCGTTTTCCTGACAGCTGGCTCACTGCGTAACCGATAACCTCTCCCCTCCCCCCTCTCAGTATCACAAATTAGGACGGCCATTTCTGTTTTCTCTACAACATTCTAAACAGAAACACAGACAGCCAGTCTAGTATCGATCGCGAACATGAGAGGACCGTTAATTCCGTCGCCTTTTTGGGCGACGTTAATCGTCTGTTTAATCGCAGTGAATTTGTTAGTGTCTGAAATCGAAGCTAAACGAAGTTCTGGTAGCCGAAAGTCGGGCAGCAGCAGTTCGGGAGGATTCTTCTCGTCGAGAAAGAAGACAAGCAACCAACAACCGCAGCCAACCCAACACAAACCGCCATCTCAACCATCTCCAACGTCGTCCGGGTCGTTCTTGGACAACGAACGAAAGACTGGAGGCCATGTTGGATCGGGTCAGCCCGTAGGCAACCGGCCTGGTGGCAACAACCCCATCGGATTCGAGCACTACAACAACAGACAGCCGTCCGCCCCCCTCCCTCCCGGCCATCAGCCAACAGGTGGACTGGGCTCGGCCTTTGGAGGTGCCAAGCCCAATAACCCACCCTATCCTACCCACAACAACCCTGGAGGATTTGGCAGCAACCCAGGAGGCTTTGGAAGCAACCCTGGAGGCTTTGGTAGTAACACAGGACACCACCCACAAGGAGGATACAATTCGCCTGGAGGATTTGGAAGTAATACTGGTGGTTTTGGGCATAACCAGGGTGGATTTGGAAGTAATACTGGGCACCATCCACAAGGAGGCTACAATTCACCTGGTGGATTTGGAGGCAATACTGGTGGATTTGGAGGTAATACTGGTGGATTTGGAGGTAATACTGGTGGCTTTGGACACAACCAGGGAGGATTTGGAAGTAATACTGGTGGACATCATCCACAAGGAGGCTACAATGCACCGGGAGGTGGATTTGGAGGCACTCATCACAACAGCCAACCAGGATATGGAAATCAACCACATTACAACCAACCAGGAGGATACCATGGTGGACAACAACATGGATATGGAGGTGGTGCTCCTGGATACCACCCACCAGCCAACTCCTATGGAAGTTATCCAGCTGGATATGGAGGACAACCTCACTATGGAGGAGGCCACAGCCCACAGTACAATCCAGGTGGTTTTGGAGGTGGCTATCATCCAAGTGGTGGCTATGGTGGTTATGGTGGACAAGGCTACATGCCTGGTGGAAAGGTGAAGAGTGGCCCAGGAATTGGAACTGGATTGCTTGGAGGTGCTGCAGCTGCTCTGCCTTTGGGTCTACTGGTTGGATATGGTTTGGGTTCGATGGGATCTCACTCGTCTCCATTCTCTGGCTCTTCACACTCAGCAGCCCCAGCCTCCCCAGCTGCTGCTGCTGCTCCTGCCAACAACGATGCCTTCAATGAGTGGCTCAAACAACGTACAGCTGAGGAGAAGAAGAAGGAAGAGGCAGCCATTGCAGCTGGTGCAGTGGCAGGTGGTGCAGCTGCAGCTGGAGCTGCAGGTGCTGCATCTTCAGTACTCATCAACAAGGATGGTGTCACAACTGTCAATGAAACTGCCCTAGTCAGCAGAATCCTGGAGCAGACATCTATGTGCCCTGGTGGAGCTGGTATTCTGGAAGCCTCATTCTTGAACACCCTAGTACCCTGCAATGCAACAGAGGTAGACTTCCAAGAAACCAACTTGACAATACCATATGAGGATGACTGCAAGACAATCAAAATGACACTGATCCAACTGAACCCTACCACCAATGAAAACAAGTCTGTTTCATTAACTATTAAACAGATAAATGTTGAATCAGGCCTCCCTGGAGACTTGGCCTATGACATGAGTTTCGATTCTTGTTTGTCAGCAATTGGAAAACCAGAAGAGAAGTTCTGCGTCAACAGGGGTTTCACTATTGATCAGTATCACACAATCAATGAAACGTTGGCTTTCCTGCATACTGCCAACTTCTCAATCACCCAGTTCAACACGACTCTGTTCCCCAACATGTCGTGCCCCACTGGTGGTGACTGTGCCAACAAGGAAACCAGGAACCTCACATCCACCTTTGTGAACCTGTCTCTGCTGCCTCTGCATCCGGTCACCCTGTTGATGTCTCAATGCATGATCTTCAACAGAAGCCAGTGCGATCCAGCCAGCACTCAGCCATGCGATTTGCCACAACTGACTGTCAAGCAGTCGATTGACACCAACACAACTCTGTCGACTGTCGACTTTGCCAGCATCAACTTCGTGCTGCACGGGTCCAAGGACATCTTCCTGACATTCCAGCCGCCCCCACCGCCCCCGCAGGAGAAGGCCGCCCAGAACGCCGACCAGGTCGGCTCGTCGAGCACCCTCACCGACACCACCACCAAGTCCTCGGCCACCACCATTTGACAATTACTACACGGCGGCTTCCCCTTGGTTGTCGCCGTGTCGCTAGCCACACTCCACCTTCACAATAATTGGTGAGTCACTTATCAAAATATACATTCATTCCAATGCTTATTTTAGGGATTTTATCATTGAGAACAATATTTTAATTCATATAATATTTCAACACTGTAGAAATAAATAGAAGGCATCAATAATCAGAAACATTATTTTTATATTTAAAATAGTAGCCTACAAGCAGCAAAATGAAAATTACCTAGAATAATCTCAGTTTACATGACCTCTAGTTCTCAGTTCTCATCAAATTATAATAGGCTACATTGATAATAATCTCTCATTCCAATTACAGTAACTATATTACCCAGTAACTATGGGTAATATAGTTACTGTAATTCCAATTAGCCTAAGTTTGCTTGAATAGAAAACATCAACAAATAAATCATTTATAGCTGTGTCTAGAATACAATAAGAGTGATAATTCTTTATTATTGGTAAGAGAGAAAAAATATCAAATAAATTGAAGACATTTCAATAAAAACATTATTTTCAAATAGAAAAAGCAGCTGGATAAAAATTCTTTGAATAATCATAATTGAAATACCGATAGCTTACTTTTTTAGTTTGAGATACTTGAAAGTTTTGCTTCATTTAGGAACAATGGAGATGAGAACATTTTCCAGTTACATAAATAAATCAAAATCATTATTGTCTAATATTACTGTTTAGATGGACTCTGATTGGAATTAATAAATCAACTAGAAATAAATCTGAAGACAATCTTAAGCGAAATCAGTTATGCAAATATTTCTCCTAAACTATTTCTCTATAGTGATACAATTGTATTTGTATGGTAATTATATTATTGCATTTAGCATTTATCTATTTTATTATAATTTGCGACAAGGTCTACTGAGAGAAGGACGTTCTAGCCACTGATAAGAAATAGTGGAGACCTTCAGGCAAAAGTTTATTTAAAAAATTGATCTTTGAGACTGGCTGTGAAAAATAAGAAATATTATCAAGGAATTTAAGCAGTCTAGTAATCAGAAAAATTATCTGCCACTCAATTATTTTGAAAAACATTATATTCAAAATCAAACTCTATCTAATTCAGTAGAAGTCAAGATGATCAGGTAAAATTCATTTAATCAGATAATTGAGTGTGTTGATCAGGAAAGTCACATCTCACATGTATAATTTTTTAAATATGTGGAATAAGTTGAATTATTATCCAAATCGAAAAGTAATCAACAGATCTACCATACATAATAACTGACTGAAAATTTTAAGCAATTATCAAAATAAATCTCCACGGGGAATGTCATAGGTAAATTACAAAAGGCGATAATTAGCTCAGAAGGACTCGAAGTTTAGATTGGGATAATTAGCCTACAGGAAAAACATGATAATCTCTCTTTATACTCTTGATATTTTAATTCCTGGACAATTTCACACATTGGAAATATGTGATGATTCGAATCAATTGAAAACTATTTACATCCACAGAGTAGAATAATTCATGAATTGAAAGAACTACATAAAATAAAACAGAAATTGCTTAATATTCCAATCCATAAAACATCCAGTTACATTCTACACTCCATTGTGAACTATTTTTTTTATATTTACAGGTATTACATTTGCAAGTATATGACTGGCTTTTCCCCATGTAGCGATTTTCCCAACAGTAATACAACCTGTTCAGCTATTTCAGTCACACTTTCATGAACATTGAGCAACTGGTGGAAAAGAATACCTTGAAAGCTGTTACCGTCTCAACTGTTGAATAAGGAATAACACGCTAAGCCTAATATATTCAAAGCCCCCATTTTTCTTGTTGTATTTTCAATGCACTTTTTGAAGGGGTTGTCACCACGAATCTTTTGTGTATATTAGTCTATCAACAGGTCATACAGTGAGATCCACTTTGAACTGTCAGCATTTTTTATGAATAACATCAATTTATTCTTCTCATTCAAACACTGCTGTACAGTGTAGGCCTATGTCACTAAAATAGAAATGATTGAAGATCCTTGATTAATGTTGAAACCCTGGTGGTCTAGTGGAGTGGGTATTCTGTTACGGTATTCATTCAAGACCCAATACAAATTTCACTGATTTATTTTAAAATCTGCATAAATTAATTTAAAATTTGAATTGTGTATTGATTTATATATATTCATATAAAATACTCATACCGAATCAAAACCTTATTCAAGACCGAATAGAATAATCAACCATACTATAGGCCTACATTTTCATAATCTTCAAGCCAATAACTGAAAAAAATATTTTGTACCTCCTATCTTTAGAGTGCTATGTTTATATTGAAATTAGATTGAGAGGGATAATTTTATCTCAGTCTAGTCTCCACTAATCACATGGTAGCCTAAGTATCTGTATTGGTTTGAGACTTGATTTTGTTACCTTCAGACTAGCCATTAAGTACCATAATGACTGTATCTCTGCTTAACTAAGAGGAGAACTGTTTTTAACAGGCGATTTCTCACCTATTACCAATTTACCGGTTATTTCAATTTTATACAATAAAATTGTCACAGAACAAAACGTTAAAAAATTAGGTTCTTTCATAAAACGATTATTCTCTAATTTTCAACTGATATAGCTATGTATCAGTTGCCTCGAAAATTATTCAAAATTATAAAAAAGTACCTATTTTACTACAGAGTGTCAAATAAAATAATGATTCAATATTCAATTCCATCGCCAATTGTTTACACCTGAATTGTATCTATTGTATATGAATAGAAATAATAAGAAAATAATATATCATTCTCTAGTCAAGAAGTGACAATGGTTTCAAACCCAACAACACAACGCCTATTATTTTGACCATTTAATAACAAAAAAGTCTTCTGTAATCTGTCATAAACCAGTCATTTTATCTTGTAACCTGATGAAACTCATTAGTCATTTGATCACCCATTGACGCAACAAATGTAACTACTTAGAATGAAATGTGAGTCATTTTATTATCATGATACCTGAGGTGTGGGTTAAGAATAAGGCGAGACTGGTAGAAGTAGAAATTTGAAATAAATTAGTTGAACGACCAAGAACTGTTGAGTCAGTTGTTGAGAACAATTTTTGAGTTTTGAGGTAAGCCTAATTCACTTTAAACTGCCAGCATTCCTTTTGATTAACATGAATGCTTCCTATCTAACAAAATATGACAGTTAAAAGTGAATCTCACTGTAGCAAGTTTCAGTAGAAGGATATGTGGAGCCTTCAAATATGAGTCACATTGTTGTGTATTGAACTCGCCCGTGCTTGTTGGAAAATGTCAGTTTATTTTTAGAAAGCGTTACTGGTGTTGCTATAGCAACGCGTGCTAATATAAAGGCGTAGAAATTCTCTCTCTGAGTATCTTTAAAAGAAATTACTGAAAAAGAAAATAGTTTTCAGTTTTTTTCTCCTCGAGCATTGTGTGGTCAGTCTTGTTCCGATCATGCTAATGTAATAATGTATGGTTTCTGTTTGTTACACAAAAACTTCTCTAATAATAAATAATAGGAAGTTGAAAAGAAATTTAGACTCCCTGAACGGAAGGTTAAATCGATTTGTGGTAAAAAATATGGATTGAATGAAAATGTTGGATAACAGTAGGCGTACACTATTGTTCATGCTGAGGTGGTGAAAGTCACCCACATCAAATTATTATAATTTATATTACAGTAATGCAGTACCGTAATAATTCATCCAAAGAGTGAAACTAGCAATAAAATTATTTTAGCAATAACAGAGTGAATTATAATAGCCCTGAACCATTGAATAGTTCAATGTTACCTTATAGTTGATCTGAAACCACTAAACAAGTTGTAAAGTTTTGAAATGAGATGCCTTATAACAAACTATAAAGATATGTCATACCGAATGAAATTAATAGGTGATAAAATAAAGAAATTTTTCTTTTTTTCATCTGTGAGTAATTTTTCAATTTATTGGTATTAATTCGTTCAAGTTGTGAGAGTTCTCTCCTTTGATTTCAAAATGGTATATTATATCTATATTTTCAGAGAGAATTTTTTTCCAAGTATTGATCAGTATAGCTCTCCAACAAACTGTATCCTTTCTAGCGTATATTACACTGTTAATGCCATTCAATAGTGGTTTGAAACCCTCTCTAGGCTAATTTCAACAACTTGTTGAAATGAATAAATATATAGAAATCCATCACTCATTTCGAGGCCCACGCACAAGTCTTAGGCTCATGTAAGCCTTCGTAAACAAAAGTACAAGTAAAGCAACAGGTTGAGGAAACCATTTCCATCGTGTTATGGCTTTGAGATTCGCGCCAAGAGAGTGACTACCGGTGAAGCAACTCTCAAGGTGAACAGCATAGTGCTTCATATCTGTACCAAGCAGCTCAGGATAAACTGTGTTCTGTGATTCTATCCTTATAAGCTCAACAGAATATTTCGATAAATGAAAATAAAGGAACGAATTATTGCATTAGATTATACAGGCTATCCCATACTAAGAGGAAAGGGAAGGATAATAATTTATGTTAGACAGAGGGTGGAGACGAAAGGGATGGGAAGACAAAAAGAAGAGAAGGGGTAAGAATAAGAGTAAATACAGAAAGAGAAAAATGAATATTCAGAGTTGAAAACAAAGAAAAACGAGAGAATGGGCAACAAAAACAAGAAGGAGGAGTAAGAGAGAAAAAGAAGATCAAAGACTGAAGGAGGATGAAATTTATAAAAAAGGTGATAAGGAGGAGAAAAAATGAACTAGTTGGAGAGAAAAATAAGAAGAAGTGAAGAAGAGAATACTGAAGATCTTAGATAGTGAAAAGATAAGTAAGGGGAGCCCAAGAAGGTAGTGAGAACGAAAATTGAAAAAGAACGGAGAAGAAAAATGAGATAATTTGAAGAACAAGAAGGAGGTAGGAAAAATGAGAAAATATGGATAAGAAGACGCGAAAGAAGGGAAGTGAAAGGTAATTAGAAAAAAGAAAAGGAAGCTGAAATATATGAGATAAGGAAGGAAAAAGAGTAGGAGGAGAAAGCGAAAACAAAGAAAACAAGAAGAAGAAGAAAGTGAGAGAACAGATAAAAAAGAGAGTAGAACAAGAAAGAATAAAGAAGAATCGAAGAAGAAAAAGGGAGAGTACCGTACACTGGATTCTAGAATTGGACTCTTGTAGGTAGGCTAGTCAAGGTGCCATTTTTATTTTGGCTCTATATCAGTATTGGGCAACCAAAAACAACAAACAAGTGAACTTGCCATGATAGAAGAATCAGAGCCAGAGGATGAATCAGAAGGCAGAGACCATAAATTCGTTCAAGCTTGAATGTTGAAAAAGAGAATACAGTAATAATTTCTATTCGGGGAAACACGAACTAGTTCGAAGAAGTTTTTTAACGATGCGCATTGCACAGGTTCAGGTTAGCATAGATATTAATTAACCAGATAATACAGTAGATATATGAAGCAGGATTTGACGAATGCAATTGACTATACTGTGATACAATCATGGCCTTGAAGTATTCCTTATAATTTGTATAATGGAAATTAATATTACTTCAATGGTTTTTACAGTGTAAGCCAAAGTCAGACTAGACTTATACTTATTTGAGATGAATAAAGAATAGACATCATCTGACCCATTACTAATAATAATTTGTCAGACAAAAATTCATCATGAGTTGGCATTGTTCCCTCAGAAAATTATCTAGACACAATGTAAAAATGTATTGAAAAGTTGTTATATGAATGTTAATTTTGGCCTTGGTGAATGAGAAGAATAGGATTTTTATTGCTTCGAGATAAACTGGGAGTGATTTATTCGACTACAAAGTGGAAACTTATAGGAGATAGAACTTGGAAATGCAGTTATACCAACACTACAAAAAAACTTGGAATCCAAGTAGAATAAGATGGAAGCATAAAAAATATTTGAAAATATCAAATTAATATAGAATTTATAGATTAAAAAATACTCACAGATTACAATATGAAGCCTATTCGGAAAAATATTTCATATTTTTATTCAATTAGTTGAAAAATTTTTTTTTCTGAATAGAATTAATAAAAAAAAAACTTGATTTTATATAATATAGAAGCGGCTTGAATAATAATTAATATTATTGCACCAAAGTACAAAACGTGTCTATATAAGATGCTTTAAATTTTGGTATATTATCTGGAAATAATAGACTAGAAAAGAAAGAATGAAGAATACATAATGTTGGGAATAAAAAGTACTACTACTGTATCAAATATTTGAGTTTTTGACCACTATTATATTGTACACGATTCTGCGCGGAAAATTGTAAACTCTATCTGCATTGTCAGTATTAGAGCAGGAAGGCATTAGCTGTTCCATACTGTATTTGTACAGGAAACAACCAATCAAACCCTGTGATTTGTGATGTGGAACAACTCTTGCCCATGAACAATAGTTGTTCTCAAGCTGTCACAATTCTAGCATTTATTTATTAATGACATAGTTAATCATCATCGCACTTCTCAGCCAAAACACCTATTTTCTGCATATTATTTGCTCTTGAAGAATGAATACAGAATACGAGAAATTTATTTACAGATTTTTCTGAATCTATTTGTGTAGATTATTTACGAACTCCACTACTATTATTATTGATGAATGAATTCTCTAAATCCTATGAGAAGAAGAGGAGGATTTATTGAGATAAAAGTCACAAGGCCTATTATAGTCAAACCCAAAATTCCCCTTTGAGGAAGTCAATTTACTATCACAGAAGGCTGTTCCTTCACATATTAATATGGTAACAAACCAATCTTTGAAAAATGTAATTTGTAAAATCCTTGAATGAGAAAGTAATCAGAGTATGCTCTTCCCTCAGAGTAATGCATTTCAGATGAACGAGTTCTAAGGGACCACATTGAATGAATGATTTTGACATTAAACTGTCAGAATTTTCGAAATCTCCCTCACGCTCAATGCTTGACCTTCAATAAAGTCAAGGCCAACTTTAATCGATTTTTCCTCGTTCCACAGCCATAAATTATTCATAAAAACTCTATCAAAGCATCAATCTCTTCCATATACTTGCCGGGAGAACATGTCACGAGAAAAAATCACAGTAATGTTGGTTGATGCGATATTTGTGTTTGTTTAGATCAATTTCCAGTTTGAACAGCACATGGAATTGAATCGAATTGAATTACAATTCTATCACAATTTTGTTTTTCCAGTTGTTATCGATTGCTTTTACAATATTCAAGTCTATCATAGACATAAAAATATCGAATTCTTTCTAGCCTGGTTAAAAACAAGTTGTAATAATCTACCAGAATTAACTAAAAATAACATGAGTCAATTAAAACTGAAACAAACCAATTATTGGAAATAATTGCAATCATTCATCAATAATATAGTTGATAAAAGAGCCAAAGTTCGAGACTGAGATAGCAGTAATATGAGAGAATGACTTTAGTTGATTTTTAAGAATTAGGACTAAAAAAGTGAATCATATTCTTGGTTTGTTTTAATGTGCACAGACCAATCAGCTTTAATTGCTTGGAATATTAAATCAAAAAATAAATTTTTTACAACTAATAATATTAGGCCTATATATTATTTTTTATGAATATTTGATCATTAAATTGGATATTTCATAACTCGATTATGGAAAAGTTCCACAACATCAACATTCACGCTACAAACTTAATTTTCGATTGAAAAAACTTGATGTTGTTCTAGTTCATCGTGAACTTTATTTCGGTTCTTGTTTATGAATAATTAATTGAAAATTTCATCTAGGGTGGTAGGTGGTAAGCTGGTAGGGTAGAGATGTGATGAACTTTCAATTTAGAAAGCTGAAATCATACTTTGTGATTGAAACATGCTTATTTAATTTATAATACTATACATTTTTTCAGAATTTGGAAGCAAAAAAGTTGAGAGTTTGAAACATAATTATTGTTTCTTTCTCAATTATTTTCCTAGTGTATTGTGCAAGAGTGAAAAAAATGAAATCAAACGAATTTAAAATTTGGAATAGGCCTAGAGACATTTGAATATTTATTATGTGAAATATTAGCGCCAGCAAGATTATTACCGAGTGAAAAATATTCAACCTGAGGTTGAAATAAATTTCTTTTACAGCATCGAGATTATTTATTTATTCAATCATTCAGGATTATACAACTTACAGAAAAGTACCACAGGATAACTTACGCCCAAAACGGTTCCAATTCTAATTTTTACAACAGTCCAAATGTAGCTAGAGGTTGTGTCACTTCAAAATTCTTCAACTACACAGATTATTGTAGTCTGCAATAATAATAAAATGAATTTGAATGTTTGAAGGATTTCGGTTAATGAATTGTGTAGAACTTTTCAATCTGAAAAATTGAAGGAGGCTGGTATAAATCTATGACATTCAGGACTTTGCAGAGGAGTATAGCATGTAATAGGTTGAATTCTTAAATTCTATACATTCTTTATTCTCTGGGAGTATGCAGGCGGCTTGAGATAAGAAGTGATGGTAGGCTACCATCATTACACGCCTAAACTCATCTATGGCCTCAGGCTGTACCTACAAAGTACTCATTCTTCTCAGAGTTGTTAATTGCTTCAACACAGTTCAAGAACGGCATTCAAATGTCACAGACTGACAAAGTGAATGAGTGAGACTCATTTGAAACTGTCAGCATCGGTTGAATGGGGAACATTGATTGCTTTTTACGGGGATTATAGCCAACAATTGAAAGTGAGTCTCACTACAGCTTCTGTCGCCCAATATTGCAATATTGTTCTCATTGAAAGAGCTGCAAACAATTTAGTTTCAAAGTTCAATGAAAAGTTGACAGATTGATGATTCGTGGTGTTTTAGTAGTGCTAATAAACTAAATGGAAGCAATATATTTGTGCAATGCATTTACAGTGAATAGATTATTGTTGACCTGTGTAAGAAAGTATTGTATCAATTTTATTACATTAGATTACTATGATTTATTGTGGATCGTTCAAAAAAAGAAACAAAATAAATAAGAGAATGCTCTCGTATATAGAGACTTGCTACAACTGCACATAAAATATTTTATATTACTCTATGTTAGAAACCCATATTTATTCAAGTGTCAAGAAATAAAAATAAAAAATTCATGTACCCTTCTTTTAAATGTATTAATCTCTCATAAATAAATCTAGTCTAATCATCACCATAATAGCTTTCTTTACCCACGAAAAAACCTACCGTAGGGCATCATCCTAAACAAAAAGGTGGTATGCATGTTTATGCATGCTTCTAATTTTGGAATTAATATAAAACAACTGAAGCTGAAGTTTCTCAGAAGCTGTTTTCATAACAGCACTGATTCTTCGAACCTCATCATATCAAAATACTAATTTATATTGTTTTATTGAATTTCAGGTTGTGGTAATTGCGACGTCGGACGGATTACTAAACTGGTTTGGCATGTACGTCGCAGAAGAGAGAAGGAAGAATGAATCATAATAGAAGAGCTCCATTCCAAAGAGAGCTACTGAAAGTACCACGTCATAAATTTCAACAGGCGCTTTCTCCTTAGCTGTGAACGTCATTGACATGCTTGCCAGAAAAAGACATTCTTCATTTGCATTTACACAGACCGCTGAGTCAAATTTAAACTAAAGACTTATCTGTCAATTATTTTCACAATATTCAACAGAAGTTCTGACAGGAGAATAGTTTTTTCAACTTCTTTAATGTTCTCTATGAACTATTATTGGTGCGATTTCAGTGACATTTGAAACATACTTCCTCATTTTGTTTTGTTGAGGCTGTATTTTGAGAGGATTGTACATTTTCAAGTCACTGTCAGTTATTTTTATAATGAAGTTTATAAAATATTGAGGGATTTACAAGGATGGTATTATAATTTAATGACTAGAAAAATAATTTTTCACTCAATCTGTGTCAATTGAGGAAAAGTTGTTTTAGTCTCAAGTATTGTTTCGTCTTCTTGAATATTTGGCTCTCACATTGGCTCTTACAATAATTCTATAATAATTAATGGACAAATAGTTGAATTAAAATTTCCACGTCTATAATGGGAATATGTAAGTTAGTAAACCCAGCTGAACCACATTACTCAACTTGTTCTAAAAAATCTTGAATAACATAAAAATCTCTTCTTACATTCACCAAGATTGAGGTATTATAATATACTACTATAATATCATTATTCCTTATTGTGAAATCCCTCAATGTAGAGAATAAAATTCTCTTAAATGTTGAAAAACTTCTGGATTGAGTGTTTTTCCACAACATGTTATTAAAAATTGTAGTTAAAAGATATTTTTCTTGTAAATTTATTGCGTTGTTTGAATTCTAAAACTTAGATTGAGCTGTAAAAGTTGTGTTTAAATATTTTGTAGTATTCTTTATTGTTTGAAGGGAATATTTTTTTAAATTGATGTAAGCTAGATACCTTTAGGGGTTTTACTGATTTTTGACGAAAGCCTATATTTTAAAAGGACTTTTATTAAGTGTATCAGTATATTTTTGATAGATTTCATGTTCGAATTCGTCCAATAAAATATATTAGTTCAAAATGTGAACGACAAGCTGTCTCATTGACTGGTTAGAGGCCTTTACTTAGAATTATGGGTCCGATTCAGAGACCATGAGACATTCATTGAAGATCATTTTACTATATTTTTTCAATAAAAACGTGTTCTAGACATTCTTCAATTTTCTCATGGTTATTCTTTTAATTGCTAACCAGTTAATTCAAACTTTTGAATGAATTATTTAAACATGCTTTAATATAATTTGAAATCTATCAATGATTTATTTTCAAATATAATTATGTAAATAGCTAGTATTGTAATAAGAATATTACTTTTATAATTTCTGAGCAACTAATTCAATCGTATAATGCACTTTTTCTGTACAAATACTATATTGTACTTGAACAACTTTCACTTTTCTATTTTTGCACAACTTATTCGAATGTATAATGCACTTTTTCTGTACAAGTATTTCATTGTGTCTCATCAATCCATGTCATAAGAAAATGTAATTTGTGTGACTCCCACCCACTAAAGTTTTCCAAAAATACAGGTCTGTTCATCAAACAATACCAAATCATCTTGATGTTTCTGTTCGAAAATGTGAATTGTTATTAAACGATTTGGTTGACAGCTAATTGTAAGTGATTGGGTGCAATTTGGTTCATACAACGTAACTAGCATTTCAAGTGGCATTGAACTCGAATTTTCCCCAATTAAGTAAGAACTATTCAAGCCACAAATGCGTTATTCAAGCTAGTATGTTTCGACAACGGGCACGTGGTAAATGTTCAAAATTCATCATTAATGTCAGTAACAATAAGCTCATGACCAAATTCTGGGGGAAATTCAAATTTCGCTTGGATCAACATAATAATTATCCAATAAAACTGCATCATGGTCCATTATTATTGCTCAGATGTAGCTCTTGTCGTTATTTCTGACCGGGGTTTACTCAATGGAGAAGTTCTGATTTGTTGAACCCAACAAAATTTCTAATCACGAGGAAATCAAGTGCAGAAATACTTTGGTACAAGAAATATCTTCAAAGTTTTCCTCATAGCATCTTGATCAACAGATCACTGTATTGTGATGTTCATTGGACTTGACCAAGGTTCATTAAAAACCAGTGCGTTGTGTTGATCTTAGAGGCTTTGGGGACAACTAATTTTAATAGGAAGCAAAGAATAATCTTTTTGAAATAGGAATTGGTGTTATTGATACTGTCATACGTTCTACTTTAATAATCATGAATCGATATAATATATACCTTATATATATATATATATGCCCTATATATAAACAGTACCGTATACATGAAAACAACAATTCTCTATTAAAAATAATTTATAATTGTTGTTTATCGTTCAATATCATTTTCAAAAATTTCTTCAATTCACCCTACTCTTTAAGATGATGAAAAATGTTCAGTTTATTTGATGTGGGTGGGTTTAAATATGCATTTTTTCTTTTTTTATAGTTTGATGTATGTGATAATCTTGTTTTTTCCAAGTTTCTTCAATTTCTTCTACTTTTCTTTCTCTCTTATGGTTTGTTTATAATTAAGAAGGTGGAGGGTCTCCTAGCTACACGGTGTACATATATATTTATCACTATTATTCTATCTAGCAATACCTATATATTATTGTCGATTGCAATCATAACTAGTAGCCTAGTATCCTTACTCTCTCTAGATATTTTTATTAAATATGCTGTATTGAAATATTTGTAGCTTTTGTATGTTTTAAGGGTAGTAGATGTATGTGATATCAATAATCGAAGGAGACTGAAATACGAAGGGACTGCTTATTTTTTTCTGGAATTATATTTTTCCAAAAGCCATTTCATAACGGATTTTTCATAAATCTGAACCAACTACTAGACATGAAATAATCAAGTCATAAAATTCCTATAGAATATTGCCTAATAAAATTCTCTCCTAATAAAATATATGAAAAATAATTTTCCACAATTTACTCTGAACTTTATAGGTCTATCATAAACAATAATGTGATTTCAACATGCAAATTATTAAGAAAAAAATGCTTGATTAGTCGTAATTCAAAGTAAAAGATCAATGTTTTAATGTTAAAAATTAGATAGTCATAATTGTCATTTGATGATAATAAGACAGTCCTAGCACTCATGTTCTGGCTTGCTTTTGTGATAAATCATTCTATGTAATCTCCTATGAATATTGTGTGATTAGTAAAGTAAATATGATGGAATCTCTAAACTTTTGAGTTGTCTTTATAATATCCAATGTCCTACCTACTGATAAGTTGCAAAAATTAATATTCAACAGCAGAAACATTCTTGGATCTCTAATAGAGAGTTACAATACAGTTAGTTATCAAGAGTCTTTATCAGTAAACTAGTTTATTTTCTTTCAAATGTCAATTATTGACAAATTAATTTCACATGAGGCAGAGGTTCAATCAAATATAAATAGCATCAATATATGAAACAGAACAAATGAGATAAATTTATGGAATGACAATATATTTCAAATCTTTGCAATTTTATCAGGAAATTATACATTAGAGATGATATTCTAGTCATTTTTTGATACTGTCATAAGTTCTACCCTAATAATCAGGAAATTATACATTAGAGATGATTCTAGTCATTTATTGATCGTAATGTAGACATTTTGACTTGATACGTCGAGACTTGGACTTAAGAACTTAAAAATCCCGAAATTGACAGAAGAACTTCTGAATAATATCAGCAATCAATTACGATGGACTAGTCTGTCAATGTAAAAATATGAAGCTACTTCTTCATCAAGCCTCTTTTTAGATCAATTTATTTCATTCATGATTCATCATAGATTCCAATAACATAAGCTCCCATCATATTATATGACAATGTAACACAAGGACCACGGTTGAGAATGGATTGATGTGTAATTGGGACCAATTCGCTCACTGCAAGTGAAATCTAAAAAATGAACCTTGTTACTTATGAAAAATGTTAAATAGATTGAAAATTTATTTTTTCAGTAATAGAATATTGGGAAATTAGCAATTCTGGGCTATCCCTGTTGTTCCCTTCCCAATCACCTATATGATTTGTGTATTAAATAGATAAACAACTAATAATGAACAAATAGAATTAAATGACAGAGGCGATATTTTCATATTGGCTAGAAGAGACAAGACAAAATCACTCCAGATTCGAAAAGCCAATAATAGAACTGTTTTACTCAATTACTATAAATAATTAAATTATAAACAATATTATTAATAGAACAATATTACTCAATTTCAAAATAGGTGAAAATCGAGATTAATCAAATATTTTTTTAAATATCCTATTGAATAACATTGATTTATTGTCAAAAATATTCAAAAGAATAAATTATTCAGCGATTTCAATTTATTTCAAAGAACTTTTTATGAATTGTTGAAATGATTAATTCAACTAACATTTTTGAATGATAGTAACAACAAATTTCCAATTCTGAAAAATCAGGGGGATATTTTTGAAATTTATAATAATAGATTTCAACTCGCCCTACATTGATTCGGATTCAAGAGACTGACTTCTCAAGTTATTTGCATAAGAATATGCAGTGGGTCATATACAAATCCATAACAAGATTACAAAAGAATGGATGGGTTCGCCAATTGGATGATTGCCCTATTATTCCAAATGTTCCCCTTTCATAGTCATGTTTTGACATCCATTCTTCAATAAATTATCCTGGCAATAACTCAAAAATGACGTCTGATGTTTGATGGTGCCGAAAAATCAGGCGCAAAAAGACTATAGACTCCAGACTCTACTCTAAAGCTCAAAGCACAGGAGGCGCTCTGCACCTCGCAAATTGAAAATATTACGGTTGAATACTTAGCATTTAGGTAAGGTAGATTGCGCACATTGGAAGCGCGCCGCGCCTCTGTTGATGCAAATGTTAATTTGCAAGGGGCGGCGCGCCTCCTGTGTTCTTTGAGCTTAACAGATGAATATTATAAAAATATTCAATATTCAAAATAGTCAATTTAATTAATATTATGACTTATACAGAACTTATTCATTAAACTAATATGTATGCATGCTATTTGAAAAAATGTGAAAAATATTCTACCCGAATACAAAAATCAGCTTCAGAACATGAACATAAATATTCTCAAATCTATATATCAATGATATTGATACAATAAAAAGACTGAAATTCTTCAATATATTTAAGGTACAGGATTAAATAAGCTAAAGAGTTTTTTCCGTTTAATTCAATTTTCACGATAATGGAAATGACAAAAAAAATCAATGATGATATAGTTATAATTAATTATTATTAATTCGATAAACTTGCTCGGGAAAATGGATATTGAAGAAGCATTTGATTAGAATAGATTTTGGTAGAAGAGCAGGACATTATACTGGAACTGGAATTAAGGACATTTTTATATCAATGAATCTAGAAATGTTGTTGAGTTCTAGGCCACAGCCGTATCTTATATGATGAATAATATATGTATATATCTTGGCCTATTATTAAAGACCCTCTTTGCCTCTTATATTATGCCGATACTGCAATATTAAATCATTTTGAAACTACTATATACAGTATACTGTTCGCTACATTTAATGATACCGTAAACGGCTATTCAACTCAAATGTGCTATTGGGTAGGAGCCAGAGCGCCTAAATACAGTTCTATATTCGAATAAATGGAGCATAAAAAGTCATAGGAAATCGCCTAGCATATTTTTAAAATATACGCGGATGTAGACTTATTTTAATATTATGTGAAATAATTGAGCCAACTGCGGTGATATATAGTCCAACATTATCATTCAGTATACTATGTACGGATGCGTGTCCCATACTTGCTTGAGGCGTTTCCAATCCATAGAATCAACTCAACTTATTTATGTAAATATAATAGTGATAATATTATGATGCAATGATAGTATAGTATCTATATACTATTATAGGATGTGATGGGCTTAAATAGGTTAGGGCAGGTTTTAATGATTGAAACTATTCATAGAATATGATAATTTTTAATGTACTGTAATGCACATAAGTTTAGTATATAGTGAACAAGTAACTATCCTATATTAAATCTGAATCTCTGCGTTGAAAATCTATCCAAATTCCGCTTTCAGAATGAGTCATCAGGTCTCGTGTTGAAATCTTCAGCGGCTGTCGTGTTTTGCTGTTCAATTTCAATTTGTAGGTCGACAAAATTTTGCAAATAGTAATTTTTATCTGCATCATCACGAATGGAATTGCTGGAATTAGTAGGAAACTTGATTATTCGAATGTTATTCATGTTTAATAATATTTTTGTAACTGAAAAAAGTGAGTAAGTGATTAGGCCTATAATTCACATACATAATCAAAGAATTTTAATTCCACGATTTCAAATTTATTAATGATCTAGGATATGTTAGAACAAAATGAGAAAATAGGGCTAGAAAACGTTGTGTGTATTATTTTGTAAGTCTATGACACAGATTCTTTCAACTAAATCAGGCTTATAATAATTCATAATTGAAACTAGAAAAATGATTGACTTTAGTTTTTCATTTGTACAAGTCTGTACCAGTGAAACATGTCACTATTCAAGTTATGAGTCTCTATGATGTGTGGGTTGAGTGGAAGAGGAGCTCTTTTATTGCCTCAACTTTGCACACATCACTTTTAATGTTAAGTGCAAATAAAAAGGCATTAATCCATCTATCTATCTCTTTCTATCTATGAGTGAAATGTATACTATTAATACAATGACATGATTATTGAAAATATATATAGGAATAGTAAGTAATGTGTGGTTTAAATTTGGAAATTATGGTGACTTTCACCTTCCTTTTAGATGAGGAAGAATAGGATTAGATATTCGATTCGATTCCAGTCGAAAATCAATTAAATAAACAAAAATCATATCTAGATAGGCCTGCTTTATAATTCACGTTAATCTATTTAGACAGTTGAATCTATCAGAATGTTTTCAGAAGATTTACATGCAAAGTAAGTTGATGCTATTAGTTCAGATATCAGTTTGTGTAGTCTGACAATTGGCAGGATGACTACAGGATTTGATTGTTGCTATTGAAACTTTCTTCTGGTGAAGTTAAACTATGTTAATATTATTAACTATGTTACTTGAAAAAAGTCAATAATTACCAAAACACATTCTTGGACCACAACCGAAAGGTAAGTACACTCCTTTTGAAATGCCTCTTATATCCGAAAATCTTTCAGGGTCAAATTTCTCCGGATTTTGGAAGTATTGTTCATCATGATGCATAGCACTGGTCATCACCACAACCGTTTCTCCTCTTTTCACAATTTTATCGGTGCCAGGAATTTTGTAGTCGTGCTTACAATTGCGCACCAAAGTTCCAGTAGGTATGTGTAGTCGCATCGTCTCTGTGAAAATATTTCTTTTGAAATTATTAAACGATATGAATGTAGTTATCCAATAAATTATTTATTATAATATTTATTTTGTAAATTAGATTAAATTCCTTGGAAATGGTAGCCTAATAGTGAATGGTGTGGTTGCCATTATCAATCGAAAAAGGAAAACTACAGATTGATGAAATCTATCAGAGACATGAGATAGATAGAAATTTTATTGGGAAGAGTATGGCAATGATTAGTAGATTGTTAAAGATCTGTTTTGTAGCAATCAATAGAAAAATAACATGATCTAAAGAAATCAATTTATTGTTTTATTCATGAAAATATCGATAGCTAATGCTTTAAGCAATAAGAATAATATTCAGATACAATAAAATAATACGAAAACATTATGAAAAAACAGTAGTTACAAAACTATAAGAATCATTTTTCAAATGGTCTGGAGCATCTATTATCAGCTTATGCTTTTATCAAGCTCAACATGACACATGTAATACGTCAATTCATTGCATTGTTTCAAGAATTGACTATTTTCCTTATACGTATTTTCAGCATAAAATTGATTGCATCTAATGACTCATTCAATCAGATGAACAGCCACAGGGTTGCATAACAGCATAGACATAGAGAAAAGATAGGTGGTGTATTATAACAGTGACTTATCGAAAACGCTAAATAGGCTACATATTTTCACAAAAAGGGGTATCTAAAAATTTTACAAATCTTAATATTAATCTATATAATACTGTAATAGAATTTGAATGATTGATTTTTAGATTATTAAAAAGCTGATTTCAATTGCACCAAACATAAAGAAAGGTTCAGTAATTTTACTGAAGGCCTAACTTCAAAGGAGATGGTATTCCAATAAATAATAACGTGATGGAATATTATTAATACAAGAGTATTTCACCTGCAATAACTTTGTCCATATAGGTCAACTGCTTCAAACATCCGAAAGTGATATTCTCTCCGGCCAGCACTGAGTCAATCTCCTTTCGCAGCCTGTCTTGTATGTCAGTGTTAATGGAAATTTCATACAACATGAAACTCAACACACAAGATGTCGAATTTGTTCCAATTGAAAGGAAAAGGAAAGAGTTTGCAAAAATGCTGACGTCCGTGAAAACTGAAACATGCAATTTTATTATTATCCGGCAAATATAGATTGAAAGTTTTCTAAATAGCCTAGATAAACTTTTTCATGCATTGGATTACACACTGATAATTAATAATTACAAAAACCACTAAACCAGTAAATTCATGAAAAGTTCTGAAGAATAAAGATTCTCTGAGTTAAAATACGTTTGAAGATAAATTCAAAATTGAGCAGAAAAGTGGCAAGCGGTTAGATGAGGAGAGAAACACTGCTTCGGGAATGAGAATGGGTAAAAATTAATTTATACGATATTACTAATTTGAATAAATTAGGTCCTATCTTAACACCGACTCAATTCTCAAATAGGGTACTATTTGCAGGTACTAAAGGTATTATATATGCAGTCAATCTATAATTTATCGATGGCATTAGGCCCAGCATGCACTACTCGTGATATGGAGAAATGGGATATTAATGAAAATTTCATCAATAAATTTAATAAAACGTAAAATATGAGCCCTACGCCATATTTCTACCTGATAGAGTAGTTCATCTCACATACATTTATACAAAAGTAGGCCTATTTTTTCCTAGTATCGAACACAAGACGTTACACAGCACTATAGTCAGTGTAAAATAAGATGAGACTTGACCCTCCATCCGAAGAAATGACAAGGTTGCCAATTCCTGTAAAATTGCAACTTTCCCAAATTTCCAATTCAACGTCAGAATTGGATGTAGAATATCATCCCCGATATCCGTGTAGTGTTAAAAGAGTTTCAGGGTAGAAGGATCACAAGGAAATTCACCTTTTATGGTAAAATTGGAAACATCGCGAAGATTTGTTTTTCTTTTGAACATTACTTCTCTCAGAATCATGGGGCGTCGTAATGCATAATAATTATTTATCAAATTAACGGGAAGAATGTCTCCTTTCTATTGGTGTCTGGATAATTTTTATCCGACCTATAGTTGTTTTTTAATTAATTATTATGTTCGTCAGTCAACGTCGAGACATTTCGAGCAGAGAACATAAAATTTTCGACATGCTGGAAACTTTTTTGTTTCGAAAGATGATTGGGTAGGTAGTGAAAGCGAGAAAGTTTCTCAGGAATAATTTGGAATTATTTTTTCAATTGTCAAAAGTAGTAGGAAGATCGTATTTTGGTCTACAAGGAATTATAAAGTTAGGAGAGCGGCTGCATGGTATGCATTGTGTACCAAATTGTATGCTAAAGGCTGGAATTTTACAACTTTTTGACTGAATTTTATTTCAAACGCAAGCAGATGATTGCCTCTAGAAAGGCAGTAAGGAAACACTGCTTAGATTATTCGAGGCTAGATTGTCATTTTCACCCTTTACAATCATGTGGCTTGCAACTATTGCTGAATTTTTCAATCGTTCTGTATTTTGTTTTTGTAGATCCAAGCTATTGATAGCATAATGGTGGCACACCATTCAGCCGCTATCCTTGACTTTGAAACTCCTGAGAGGCCAAAATACGTTCTTCCGAGTATGTTTGATAATTGGAAAAATAATTTCAATTATTTCTGAGAAAGCTTTCACCACCTACTTATATTTTTAAACAAAAACGTTTCTAGCATGTCGAAAATTTGATGTTTTCTGCTCGAAATGTCTCGACACTGAAGAACATAATAATCAATTAAAAAAACTATAGGTCGGATAAAAATTATCCAGACACCAATAGAAAGGAGACATTCTTCCCGTTAATTTGATATAAAATTATTACGAACTACGACGCCCCATGGTTCTGACAGAAGTGATCTTCGCGATGTTTTCAATTTTATCATTAAAGTTAAATTTGGATGCTTTTGATCCTTCTACCCTGAAACTCTTTTAGAAATACCAGGATATCGGGGATGATATTCTACATCCAATTCTGACTTTGAATTGGAAATTTGAGAAAGTTGCAATTTTACAGGAATTTGCAACCTTGTCATTTCTTCGGAGGGAGGGTCAAGTCTCAACTTATTTTACACAGACTATAATTAGAAATGGATACTATAATATGAAGACATTTTCGATAATAAGGATGCTTCATTAGGTAACCGATAGAATGTTCATATTCCAGTTTTTTTTTTAAATAATTCAATAGCACTATGAAACCTTATTTCAGATTTCAATAATTTAATAGAACTTCAAAACCTAAAATATATAATTTATTGTACACTTGCTGTTTTTTAAATTGCCTCAATATATTTTTTTATAATTTTGGAATAATTGAATGATAGAATTTAGAAACATTCCAGTAATCACTGATATATCTACCCTTTCAATCAAATAAATAGAATGCTTTCTATTGATGACAAATGAAAATAATTTGCAATTTTTTGAATCAATAGAAAAACAAATTACTTTTTTCAGGGAAATTCTGTGCAGGAGGATCAGCACCTCCGAATATCTCCTTGGATGAATAGTCCTGTTCCTCCTCGCTGATTTTCCTCTTAGGCACACCTGGATGACTCTCATTTGTTTCCTCCTCATGTTTGAGATCAATCATCAGCTGCAGAAAGTCGTTTCGCCGATAACCGGTGCGCTCTCGCATCTTGATCGAGTCGGCCAGAATTCGCATGCACGTCTCAGGTGTGCCGAGTTCCAGTCGCAGAAACTTTCTCAAGTAGCATTCAAGCCTTGGGAAGCCCATCCTCAGCACATAGGTCATTAGTATAAGGAATTTCGGTTTGAAGAAGCTGTGAACAAGTACTATTCCTGTTAATCAGAATCAACCTTGAAAAGTTTTTATAATCCCCTTAAATAAATCAATAAAACTAGTAATAATGTTATTGGAACAAATTACAACATAATGTTGTTCCATTTAACTATGAAGTGAACAAATATAATTTCCAGAAAAGAAAAACATGCTACTGCCCAAGACATCTTATATTTTTCAATTTTGTCTCAAATAGTCCAAATATATTTATGTTATTGTGTGTCCATATCAATTTTTACACCAAATCATCAATTTTGAAATTCCAAATTTGAATAAATTTACTGTAGTAGGTACCAATTTTGAGTTTGGATAGATTAATACTATATGATAATAAGTTTCTGTTATTATGAAATACTTATAGTTCTAGTAAATAATATTACCCATATCTTTAATATTATGAAAAATATGTACTGAATAATAAACAGGCAACTATCAAATTGAATGAAATTCAATAATTCATTCATTCATCTATTTGACAAAAATTAGGTAAGACAATTCGGTAAAAACAGCAGACATAAATGCCCAAAACTGTTTCAATCCTCAATGAACCGTCTAGAGGAATTATCAAATAATCATTTCGTTTATTTCATTTATCAATACAATTAAAAAGCATATAGCAATGACTGGGAGAGCAACAGACTCAGCCTTATTCTATGATCTAGTTTACCAAAACATTTAGTCCTATAATAATATGATTTTAAACTGAAATATTGAATTCCTGTCATTAATAACATAGGCCTAAACATTCCAATCATAACACGTGATAATGCATTTTGACCAATAACATAATTATTGAAGCTCTTCTGATGATTAAGTGAAGTTGATAAATCTGCTTGCACTGTAACACTCTTGAATAATGGAAAAAGTATTATAATAAGTGATAGTAACTAACTTAGATATTCATTTTGACTGTAGTATAAATTTGAAAAGTTTTGGGCATAAGCCTGTTAACATGTGCGTTCTCATATACCTAAGTGTAATAATTTCATAGTAGCCTACCTACATGACAATAATAGATAAATAATGTCAATGATAGTTACATAAACTATACTATGGTAATAATAATGATATAAGCCTGTACAATTACTTAAACTACCTATGTAAATATCAGCATAATTGACCTGTCAATCATTTGGAGGAATACTTTTTTGGCATCGCCTCCCTCACCGGAATCAAAGTCAAGGCCGAAGACGGTAGAACCGACCACGCTGAAGCAATAGCTGGCCATTAGGTTCTCCACGTCTGTCGGGCTCCCACTGTCACGCTCCACGCGGGCAATCGCGTAATTACAACAATTCACTACCTGCAATTGCAATCAATTTAGTGTGAATATTAATAACACGGAAATCTGGATTATTTATAAAACAAAATTCAAAAATGTTGAAGATATTGACACTTTAATTGACTGAATAAAAATGAATTTTTCCTCCATACTGTCTAAAGTGCTTACTTACTCCCTGGAACATAATGCTAAAGTTTTTCGCTCTCGGGAGGAAAAAACAGGAAAACTCCCTAGTGCGTAAAAGTAACTCCATTTTAAATAAATGGGAGCATCTCTAATCTCTAAAAACGTACAGCTTGACATAGGTTAGAAGGTCTAAGCTCAGATGAGGAAGATAATAGAGTATTCATTAAACAATAACTAAATCAATACCTCAACCAGAGGTCAAATATGATCAATATATGAAATTTATGTTTGTATGCTAAAATTATTACAAACTTCATATCAATAATAGAAAAAAATGTATAATTGTTTGTTCCATGTTATTCAAAATACAAGC